>NC_138203.1:249130092-249337592 GCF_964194415.1 Vipera berus
TTTGGGGAGGCTGAGATGGCCATTTCGAACTCTTTATGTTCTCATCAGTCAGTCATACCCTTTATCTGAGATTCGAACCTGGGCTGATTGTATCTTATGCAGTTGTTTTAACTTGCTGAGCCACAGGTTCTTTCTCTCTTTTTATTAGCTAGAAGGCAAGGCTAAATATATGTTAAGTATTTGTCAAGGCTTTGTGAAAGCACCTTGCTAATTAACTCTTTCATTCCTGCTTTGGCCTGTCTCAAGGCTTATCCACAGGATATAGTCAACTATGACAGCTCATTATTTGTGCAAATTATTCAAATTGCTAATAAAGAATTTGGGGAGGCTGAGATGGCCATTTCGAACTCTTTATGTTCTCATCAGTCAGTCATACCCTTTATCTGAGATTGAAAGCCTTGACAAATACTTAACATATATTTAGCCTTGCCTTCTAGCTAATAAAAAGAGAGAAAGAACCTGTGGCTCAGCAAGTTAAAACAACTGCATAAGATACAATCAGCCCAGGTTCGAATCTCAGATAAAGGGTATGACTGACTGATGAGAACATAAAGAGTTCGAAATGGCCATCTCAGCCTCCCCAAATTCTTTATTAGCAATTTGAATAATTTGCACAAATAATGAGCTGTCATAGTTGACTATATCCTGTGGATAAGCCTTGAGACAGGCCAAAGCAGGAATGAAAGAGTTAATTAGCAAGGTGCTTTCACAAAGCCTTGACAAATACTTAACATATATTTAGCCTTGCCTTCTAGCTAATAAAAAGAGAGAAAGAACCTGTGGCTCAGCAAGTTAAAACAACTGCATAAGATACAATCAGCCCAGGTTCGAATCTCAGATAAAGGGTATGACTGACTGATGAGAACATAAAGAGTTCGAAATGGCCATCTCAGCCTCCCCAAATTCTTTATTAGCAATTTGAATAATTTGCACAAATAATGAGCTGTCATAGTTGACTATATCCTGTGGATAAGCCTTGAGACAGGCCAAAGCAGGAATGAAAGAGTTAATTAGCAAGGTGCTTTCACAAAGCCTTGACAAATACTTAACATATATATATATATATATATATATATATATATATATATATATATATATATATATATATATATATATATATATATATATATATATATATATATATATATATATATATATATATATATATATATATATATATATATATATATAATAAAGATTTGTCCCATGTTTGGGGCCTAGCAAGGTAATCTAAATAGTTAACAAGCATTTAACATATATATAAATGAAGAAAATCTGCTTTCTTCAGATTTTTATTATTAGGGCCAAGCCTCATAACTTGGAAGAAAAATAAAAAGATGTCGAAATTGCATTTTCCTTGCTGTTATAGAACATATCCCCCCCCCCATTCCATGGAAAGTTTTTGAACCTGTAGCCTTTTCAGATAAATGCAAACAGTTGTCAGATTTCTGACACCAACTATTATTTAACAGAAATGTAGATTAGATTTAATTCTAAGTGCCTGATTAGTAAGCTGTCCTCTTTGAATGGTTTCAAATCTTCTCATTTTACTACCCTGGTAATTTTCTTGTCTCTGAGAAAAAAAAGAAGAGTAAAATCATGACCCAGTATTTATGAAAGCATTTAAAAATTACAAAATACTTTTTTTCCACCATCAGGCAGAAAGAAACAGCCTATTTTATTATTGCACATTGTTCACAATAAGATCATTTTCCTCTTTAGCTCAGCACTGCTGCTTAAATTCTGTTTGTTTTGGGTTTTGTGGGGGGTGTAATTGCACCCACTACCTATCAAATTATCTCCATGGATGCTCAGAAAATACAAGGCTGAGAAACAAATGGCATTCCTGTTTTCAGTTTCAAGATCATAAATTGTTTTACGAAAACAAAACATTTAGCCTAACATTTAAACATACTCCCAGTTAAATTGCAAATGGAACTCTAGTGTCTTTCCTGAATTGAACATTGAATTGAACCAGTGATCCTAAATATATTGATAGGAGAGACTAGAACAAAACAGTGAAGGTTTCATGTGCAGAAAGTCCCAAATTTAATCCCCTAGTATTTCCAATTAATTAATAAGTAATCTCAGGTTCCAAGATTTGGAAAGACATGCTAAAACACCAAACAGCTGTTGCTCAGCTGGCCTGGAGTGAGCTGGACAGCAGCTGGATTAAACATTTAAAAGGAACTCCCACTGGCACTGCAGCTACAGATTACATAAACCATATTCAGATAGTATTCATTTGAATATTAAGGAGCTTGTCTATATTTAGAAAGATCAAATTTGGCAAGGAATGGTTTTCTCTCTGACACTCTAAGGAAGCAAAGGTTGCACTTTGAAGAAGCAGAATATAAACAGTATTGATGCTTTTGAACTCTTTTGTTAGAGAAAGCTCCTGAGACCATCACAGGTAGCCAAGAAAGCAAACTAATGGATCACAGAATAAAGAAGTCCATGGTTCTCATTTGAAAGCAGGAATGACCATATCACTCTGGACACTAGCTGCCTGGAGGAGGATCTAATGCTGGAAATGGTTGAAGGAAAGAGAACAGGATAACCCAAATCAAAGTGGATGAACTCAGCTACGCAGGTGATGGATACACTGTTGGAAGACATGAATGGTTACGATGGGGACAGAAGATCCTGGAGAAAGTCTGCACCTGTGGTTGCTAAATGTTAACATCAACCTGACAGTACATAATCTTTCATTCATGAAATCAATCAAAATATTCATTTACTTGAATTCATTCCTACTGATCTTATGGTAGTCTTGGAAGAAAAATCAGGTTCCCAATCAAGAGTAAATAAAATGGAAGTTAAGACACTGGACATAAAATGGAGGCTAGTTGATTAGGAAAGAAGGTTTAATGATGAGCAGAACCAATAACAGCATTCAGTTCTGGGTCAGCTGACAAAATGGAGTTGAGAGTAGGTGGGTTGTTATACATTCTTTGGGGCTTTGTGTTTGAAATGCCTGTTGTGAGATGTACTTTGATCTATGCTTGAGTGTGCCCTTTGGGCATTCTTATGATTGTTGCCAGACTCCCATTGTGGCTTGGAGGTCCTGTCCTTGGAGCTGGGTGAGGAATGTAGATTTTAGGAATCTTTGTTTTTCTAATCCTATCAGCTCCAGCCTTCTGTGGGAGCTGTGGCTGAAGGCATTTTGCTTATGAATAGTGAGATCCAAGTTTTCTGAATGGATTAAAAATATATCTCAGGTTTCTGTCAAAGGAAGGGAGAATGGAGCTGTTTCTGCCTTTGTTAAGATTTTTCTCCATTTCTCCTTTAGAGGAAATATTCTATCCTGCCTTTTTTAATATTCCCCAAAATATTTAACTCTTGGGGGAGGGGGTGCTGACTTCCTACAATAAGTTTTGGGACAATTGCATGATTAGTATTTCTTTCTCATTTAAAATTGAAAATGGGGACAGAAAGGAGAAGGCATTAATGGGCACCTATTTAAAACAATTTATACATAAAATTTAACTCTTTTTCTCCAAAATCTGTAAAATCCAGTCTATTGCTGTGCTAAAAACCAGCCACCAGGGCAAATTTTGGGGTTGGTTTTTTTTTACAAAAAACAAAACCCAGCACTTGGAACCATCCACATCAGTTAAAATAAGCCCACTTGAAATGCCTGAGTTTTCTTCCAGACCTGTAAAATGTCACCTGCCCTATTTTAGGTCATAGGCAGTGGTGGGATTCAAATATGTGAATAACCAGTTCTCTGTGTGGATGCCACTTCCACAAGTCCATTCTGGGTCTGGGCAACAAAAAATTACCTACCAGTTCTACCAAACTGGTGCGAACTGGCTGAATCCCACCACTGGTCATAGGTTTACTGCTGTTTCAAGAAGGCTAAACACCTATTCCAAAATAGAGTGAGAGTTGTGTTACAGGCATGTAAGAGGGATAAGAGTAACTCTGAATTTGCTCCTACTTCATGCCTTCTTCCATGCATATGAATGCCAGACAAGTGGAACGAGTCCTGAGTGGAAAGGCACATATATACAGTAAGTATTGATTTCTTTGCCATTGAAGTTTTTCTGTTTTGTGCTATTTTTCTGTGGATGTTTTCCCCCCCTCTATTGTTCTTTGTATTATTGCTATCATTGCAGCAGAACACTCATGGATACAAAGCTTTGGGATATATTATTAGATGTCCAGTATGATAGTTGTAAACAACCACACAATATAAAGATAAATACTGTATGTTCCACTATGTTGAATATTTTTATGACTATTTTTACTGATTACCTGTACATGTAATATATAAATTGTTCTTTGTTGTGTTATGTGATGATCTCTGTATGTGTGCGTATGTTGAATTGAAACATCATCCTGCCTATATAGGCTCTGATTATATCAAAGTATAGAAATATTGGTCAGAAGTAGAAAGAGTTAATCTTCTCTCCTAAATTGACAAAACAACTCCATCCCCAAATAATGCAACTTCTCAAAGTACATTTGCTCATTTAATCTTTCATTAATTAATTCAATTATTCATTAAATCATTTTTTGAAAATAGAAAGATCTATATTATTAACAATTTAAAGGTACATAAAATTGATGGTGAAAATTCAATCCATCTTAATAAATAATAATAATAAACCTTTATTGTCAAAGTACAACATGTATACACTGAGATTAGCTGAGCCTCCCCCCGTGCTCTCTCCCCCCAACACACAGTGACAACAAACCCTCCATCCTACCACACCATGTGAACCAACAACACCACACACCGGCCTCCCAAGTCAATTCTGCATAAGTTCACAGAGATTATGTCCCATTTAAAAGCCTAACAGCCCACAGATAAAAGCCATTTTTCAGCCTGTTGGTACGGCTGGCTATACTCCTATATCTCCTACCGGATGGTAGGAGAGTAAAGAGATATCGTCCAGGGTGTGAGTCATCTCTGAGAATCTTCCTCACTCTTCCAAGGCAACGAGCCCTGGCGATGTCATCCAGTGGTGTCAGGGAACAGCCCACAATGTCTTGTGCTGTGCTCACTACCCTCTGTAATACTTTCCTGTCCGCGGCTGTCAGACCAGCATACCAAACCACAATACCATATGAGAGGACGCTCTCTATAGTAGACTGGTAAAAGAGGGTCATTAGCCGTTGTTCTACCATGTTCTTCCTCAAGACCCTAAGAAAGTGAAGCCTCTTAAAAATTATGCAGCTATTTAGATGTTTGTAAATAAATAAGATAATCATAGCTAAAGCAAGTTGTGATTTGGTTTGTAAATATCCCTGGCAGAAGTGAAAGGACAACAGAAATAATGAGACCAGCAAAGAATAGCAATAGCAATAGCACTTAGACTTATATAATGCTTCATAGTGCTTTATAGACCCTCTAAGCAGTTTGCGGAGTCAGCATATTGCCCCCAACAATATCAGTTCTCATTTTTACCAACCTTGGAAGGATGGAAGGCTGAGACAACCTTGAGCTGGTCAGGATTGAACTCCTGGCTGTGGGCAGAGTCAGACTGTAATACTGCATGCTAATCACGGCACCACCACAGCTTGAAAGAAACTACTTTTTCCCCCAGAAAGATCTTCTGTCAAAGTTCTTAAATGATGACAGTATATAATGGGAAGTAAGAAATCCAGATTTTTCCAATAATCCTTCAGGCAGGATTTCTGAAGGTAAACTTGTTCAATTATATAGATTATAATTCTATATAATTCAATTATATAGAAGAAGGTCAGCTCCAGATTTTCAGTGTCTTTTCTCAAAGTGTCTGGAATCCTGGAGAAAGCCAAATGATGATTAGCTCTGAAGAAACTCCAGCAAGACTATAAGATTTTAAAGCTATCTGCTTTCATATTGATAGGAACAATTGATTCATCATGCATATTGATCAATCGGTGTTGGGAGCTCTTCCTTTTCTTCCTGCAACCTTGGATCTGTATGTTTTAGATGGATCAAGAATGAATGTTGGTTTGGCTTTATGCTGTCTTTTGTGGAATGAGAGAAAGGAATTACTAGTAGTATCTAAGTATTAATAACCAAAAGAAAATATATATCTCACTAAATATGCTTTAAGATTAAGTTAAACAAGACTGTTGTGTAGGTTACTCCAATGGAACTTATCCATCTCTCATACAAATTTCAGCAATAGAGAACTGGGAGAATCTCCAAGAGGTCCTGTACTGTGGATCTGGACTGGTTAGCCAATAATGAGAGAACTTTCACCTCTGGCATTCAGTGCTATAACCCTTTGTGTTCATACTGTACATCATTTCCATTAAACCGAATGTGATGGAAGTTGATTTCAGACTAAAATGAAATGCATTATTCCTCCTGACTAGTTAGGACTAGTTCAGTGGGAGAGTAATTTATATGCTTTATCACCACCATTCTCAATAATCCAGCCACACAATTCCTGAATTATTTTGTTAAATTATTTTAGTGTGTACATCTGTATAATCCTAACAAAAAGAATATAATGCAGTATATATTGGAAAATAGAGTAGGATGAAGAATAAAGATCGGTCCAAGGTCAACTAGTTAGTTCAGTGCCACACTGCAGATTTAAACCTTCCCTTCCTCAGTGTTAATCCAATATTGTAATTATAGACCAATATGGAAGTGGGTTTTTTGTTTGTTTGTTGTTGTTGTTGTTTTTACAATGAATACACAGCCTTTTATATGAATTGCAACCAAGTTCATTCCTATAATATGTTAACAAATATAGGAAGGGGCCAATGCCTCTAATTACCTGCAAAATAAAATTCTTTCATTGGTAAGTAACTATGTCTTCTTTGCAGAACTACCTGGAATAGTAACGCTCTCCGAATGTCATGGATTATGAGCATCTGAGTTGTTCATGAGTAGAATGAGGCACATCCAGGTTTTTCTTCTTCTGTAAAAGTGCATTTCCTCTGTTTGGATGCCCAGTGCATTACATTGCATCGTATTAGGTCAGTGAAAGGACAATAGGCATTTGTAGGGCAATGATGAATCTCACAACATTTTAAGATGTGCCACAAATAGCAAGATGAATGTGCTAGTAAGCCTCCCAACCACACCAGGACAATCACATGTGCTGCTCCACTGCCACCCCTGTTTTCAAGTAAAATAGAGCTAGTGAAATGGTAGAGGTTACAAAGTACCTCATTATCCTTGCCTCCAGACAGTGCTGAAAAATAACCAGAGAGATGCTGTGTGAATTGAATGTATAATAGTGAAATAAACCTTTGAATAAACTTGCAATGCCTCATCCAATACTACAAAAAAAAGGAAACAGAAACAAAATGCATCTCACACATGTTTAATACCTGGAATGTAAGCATGCTGAGGTTTAACAGATTCTTCTTTTTGTGCTGCCAGAAGCCATTTCCAACTGGGAAGCTTTAGAAGATATGGCCTCCTTTTGCCAAACACAGATTTACCTTGAATTCTAGCTGGATCTTTCACTTACAGAGTTCCTCTCCACAAAATGCTATTAATAAATCATTTGAGGATGAATCTTCCTTCCTGTCCTCTATTAGTCTCTCCTTTAGCCTTTTGTTCTTTTTGCCTCCATTTATCTTCTAACACAGTATCTTCTGATGGTGACATTATCTTTAAGTCTTCTAATAGACTTGGAGATCAGAAGAAGGGAGATCATCCACTAAGTCAGAAGAGCAGAAGTTTCCATAAAGTATCAGTGACATTTGTCTAACTTGACACAATTCGGCAATAGGAAAAATAATAATTAAGGCCTCCCATAAAATATTATGAATGATGCAGGATAACTATATTATAAATGCTGTATCTGAAAGTATCCACAGTTGAGTGCTTATGTAAAGGTGAAAGTGTAATCATGATGTACTCAGTATATTCGATCACATTTAATGCACAGCATACGCCATCACATTGTCTAATATTGTTCTGAATTACTACAAAGCAGAAGGTAAAGTGATTTATTCCAGGAAGGTGAAGAGAATAATCATTGGCACTTTTAGCATTCTGATATGTTAGTGTGTGTGTTTGATAAGGGGGGAATAACAGGTTAATTCAAATCATCTAATTACAACATTCAGCACAAGTAGTTAGATCACTATCTGCACTTTTTCATTGAAGCTCTGATTGCCATTTGAAGGTGGATCAGCAATAAAATATTTCTGCTTTACAGACACTGTGAAGAGGCAAAAGGAAGTTTATGAACTTGACAAATTAAAAATATACTTGATGTCAAATCATTTCTTTGGAGCCCCGATCCTTTTGAGTTGCTACTTCGTTTAAACATCACCCCTCAATCAAGTTAAAATAATCTGGGAGAAGTAGATTTTTTCCCCCACAAAAGAACCTGGAAAAATGGTATCAGAGGAAACAAATAGCCTCCTTCCTTTCTTGAGTCAACATTATTGATGCTGATGATGTTACCTAGTTGGGTAATGAAATGTCTGCAACAGACATTAGGGAGCACCAATGACTCACAGCTGAAGCCTGAGCTACAAATATTATTTTCTATCTGAGTCAATATTCCTAGGGACCTTATTCTAGGACAAGGGTGTCAAACTGCTGGCCCACAGGCTGGATGCATCATGAGGAAACTGCAACCACCCCATTGCCAGTAATGGGGACAAAGCTCCAAAATGTTGCGCAACATCACATGATGTCTCGAGTTTGACATGCCTGTTCTAGGAGATTAGAAAACATGGATTTTCATCCAGCTTAATGAAAGTATTCCCTATTATACTGTATATAATTTCAGAATTCTGAACAATATTTGTTGTGATTCATTTGGAGTAATTTAGTTGTAGTGTTGCTTTAGTAGCACAAAGATAGCAACAAAGAGTTTGTGACTGCTCTATGCAGACCAAGAGTTTTGCTGTTTAGTTCCAATAGCTTTTTGATGTGCAATAAAGAATCCAAGGTCCTACTTTTCTCTTTCTCTGTGGATTTACAGAAACTCCTTTGTGAGTCTCTGCTAACATCTCTGCTGGGAATTTATATGTAATACTACTAATAAACCTGTTAAATTGCCAAATCCTGTGTGCGAGTTCTGTTCAGAAAAATAATAGCTATGGGGTTTTTTTTGGTTTTTTCCCCTTGGGCCTTTAATTTCTTTTGCTTAGTATTTCTTACTCCTTTTGTTATGCTCTGCATAATGTTGCTTACCCCAAAGGATAACAGCATGATAGATGGGTGAGTAGGAAGCTTGCTTTCAAGAGACAGCAAAATTTAAGGAGAGAAAGATTGTGGAAGTTTCTCAGACTGGGTGGGCAGGTATGTGAAATGTTTGGGGTAGGACTGCTTCTCTGTTACAAACATTGTCAGAGGAAGAATTGTGTTTCAAATACTCTAGGGCACAAGTGTCAAGCTCGCTGTATCATGTGACGTGTTGTGAGGTATTGTGACATTTTTTACATTGCTGGAGCTGGGGTGGGCACGGCCTCCACATGATACAACCGGCCTGTGGGCCAGCAGTTTGACAGCCCTGCTCTAGGGTAACATGCCATATATTTCAACCTACATTTCTTTAAATCTTTGTAAATACAGGCAGGCCTCAATGCACAACCCCATTTGGGACTAGAATTTCCATTGTTAAGCAAAGCAGTTGGTAAGTGAACCATATCTTGTTTTGCAACCTTTTTGCCACAGTTGTTAAGTGAATCACTGCAGTTGTTAAGTGAATCATGAGATTGTTAAGTGAATCTGCCTTCCACCATTGACTTGGCTTGTCAGAAGCCAGCTGGAAGATAACAAATGGTTATTACATAACCTGGGACGCTGTAACTCTTGTAAATATAGTCCAGTCACCAAATACCTGGATATTGCTCATGAGACTATGAAGTAAATATGAGTATCAGTTGTATTGTAAGTCACTTTTTTCAGTATGGTTGTAACTTTGAACAGTTGCTAAATGAATATTTGTATGTCAAAGATTGTCTGTACATCAGAGTTTTATTCAATTTCCACTCATGTAGCTTCCTATTTTATCTTATGGTAGATTGGCAAATAACTGGATTCCATTATTACAGGGCAAATATTAGTGCTGCATCTAAATTTGAAAGGGCTTTTTTTTCTTACAAAAGAATGCATAGAAAATAAAACTCAAAATGTAAAGCTTAAACATCATCTGTTTCTGCCTATGTTTCTCTGCTTTAAAAAATAAATATATATATTTTATACCTTCCAGAACAACTGGAGAAACAATATTTAGGAGAAAAATAGGTCTATTGATCTTGTGGAGTTGGAGGAAAAAAGCTATTACAGTTTCTATGATGATCAATGAAATGACAAAGACTCTTCCTGCCTGCCCCTTTCTGCTACCTCAAGTTTCTTTTTCAGTTTTTTCAATACAAATGAGCAAAAATTAAAGCCCATTTGTTTCTTTCATATTGTGCTTGATGGCTGTGAGGATATTATATTTTGCAGCTAGGAAGTCATACATTCCTATAAGAAGAAGGGCTGATACCCAGGAACTAATCTCCATTTATATCTCCAGCAATTCTTTACAGGGATGGAGCCAATTTTGAATTGCTTAATTGAAATTCATTCTTTCTCCAGTGGAAGCCATTTATTCAGAAAGATTATTATAAGGAATGAGAATTACAGTTATTCAGTGGAATAATGTGCATTGCCAAAGAGCCAGGACAATCTACCAGGACCAGAGCAGACAATAGATTTATTCTGCTTTTACAATCAGACCTTAGGTAGCAGAACATATAAGTCTGATGTTCTAGGCTAAATATTGGATTGACCTGATCAGAGCTGATCTGGCATTCATCTGCCCACCAACTGCATGCAGACCATTGAGTTATTTTGTGCAACCCTTTTTGGCTCAAAACTTTAAGGGGCCACTGGACCCTGTCTTGCCTTGCTGCTCTGTTGGCAAGTCTTGTCTAGACAGTATGCAGAGGTAACACTGCTGCTGATGTTGCCATTTGCCCATGCTAGTTGATACCAGGGGGATTGTATTGTTCGGTGGGTTCCCAGTTAGAAAAAGGACAGCAGGCTAGTGTGAGATCAGCTGTTTATTTGCCTCCACAGGAACAACTTAGCGCATTTCAAACCCCCTTATATAGTCCCGCTGGTGGACTTCTGGCCAATCCCTGTTCGGGGATTCTCCTGCTGTTTCCACTCGACCAATCCCGGAAGACCATGCGGAGCTGTCAGGTCACAGCTGTTATTGGTAGCTGTCAGTGGAAACCCCGTGTGGAGCTGTCAGCAGGAGCCGCATGTGGAGCTGTCAGCTGTCAAAGAACTGTCAAACCTGCAAGCTATGTTTATAACTATAAAAATCCCTTTTACAACATATATTACAGGGATAATACAGCAGTGGGATGTGAAACAACAGATCGCTTGGAGACAATAGCCATGGTATCAGTTCTTCAGGGTAGACCAGATCAGGAAACAGATTGCAGTGTAAGATGAGAACTATATTGAGATACCCCTTAATAACAGAATCCTGCAAGCCTGACTGTGCTTTACTTCCCTTCCATCTTATAACCCAGTGAATCAGGGAGCAGCTTGCCTGAGTTTCCTCCAATACTATCATGTTTCCCAGGATTTAAGGAATCTTTCAGCCCTCTTTGTTTATGTAATGCTTATGGAACCAGCCTGCCTTCCACTGAGGACCTATATATTGCATGGCTCAGAAGAAGAACTGAGAAAATATATAGCTACCCCTCACATACTAGACATAAAGTGTTTCAACTTCTCCCCTTGGGATATGGCTACAGGGCATTTAATGCCAAAACAACCAAACACAGAGGCAGTATCTTCCCTTGTGCCATCTCTCTGCTGAACACCTAATTCCCACAGCAGTGTCTTATGTCTAAGTATATATACCCATGTAGCATGGCTATATTGCTATTATCATTCTCATTTTCTACTACTTTCTCTTACTAGTGTCATTATTATGATTATTATTCTATTGTTTTGCATGTACACTGAGAACTTATGCACTGGAGACAAATTCCTTGTGTTTCTAATCACGCTTAGCCAAATGAAGCTATTCTATTCTATTCTATTCTATTCTATTCTATTCTATTCTATTCTATTCTATTCTATTCTATTCTATTCTATTCTATTCTATTCTATTCTATTCTATTCTATTCTGATTCATGACTATTGTTATCTCTCTAATTCTTTACACATGGGGATTCAATAGTGTACTGTTTTCACAATAAGCAGCATATTGTCATTTTGTTAGCCATCAGTGATGTCATTTACATATAATTTTTAAATTATTATTAACGTTAAACAATAATTTTATTTCTTCTCTTATTTTTTAATAATTTTAAATATTTATCCAATTAGCTACTCATCTCATGAATTTGTCTCTGAATGGTATACAATAAAAACAAAAAATAAAACATGAATATAACTAAAATCATGGGACAGTGCTTTCAAGGTCTCCATGCAATACATTTCACGGGCTTCCCACTTCCATGGGATCCCAAAACCTGCTGACAAAACCATATTTAACACTATTTGGGAAAATCAGGATGGTCAGAACCAATTTCATACAGTATATGGAGGGATGGAGGGACGGTTGATGTTCCATAAGGAGGGTGCCACAGCAGAGAAGGTATTCCATCAGATGAAACTCCTTCGCAAAAAAAAGACTTGAAACAAGCCCTTCCTGCAGAACCTGATGGGATGGGTAGATATAATCAGGGATAGGTAAGCCCTCAAATAACCCTTTTAATGTTTTAAAGGTCAAAATTAGCACCTTGAGTTGAACCCAGAAGCAAACTGGCAACCAATGCAGATAATGGAGCACAAGTGTAATGTGTGCAGTCTTAGGAGCTCATATATGTATTTGGGCCACTGCATTTTGCACCAGTTGAACCTTCTGGGTAATATTCAAGGATAACCCTATGTATAGTTGTACAAAGGTCCTTTTGGGAGATAATCAAGGCATGACTAAATAACTGTAGAGTCTACTGATCCAGGAATAGAGACACAACTGACACACAACACAAAAGTGCACAAAGGCCCACTTAGCTTGACTGCCACCTCTCTTTGGGCAGAGTCATTAATTCAAAAGGACCCCCTGCCCTGATTGTACACAAAGTTTGTTTGGGGCAGGTAAATTCCTACCTGGCTTCTGAACCACAATAACTATATTCATATGATACTGTATGCTAAATAACCAATAAGAAAACCAAAAACTACAGGCTAGCATGTTGGCTAAACCCAGAAGTGGTGGGATTCAAATATGTGAACAACTGGTTCTCTGTGTGGATGCCGCTTCTGGAAGTCCATTCTGGGCGTGGGCAACAAAAAAATAGCTACCGGTTCTGCCGAAGTGGTGCAAACTGGCTGAATCCCACCACTGCTAGCCAGTCAGTAACTACTACAATATCCCTTTGTTAACATCATGGTTTTAAATTTTTCACTTGGTTCACAATTTACTTGGATCACTTTCAGGTTTCCTTCAGTCCTGCTGTTCTACAATATTCTAAACCAGGGTAGGCAACCTTGGCTCTTTTATGACTTGTGGATTTCAACTTCCAGAATTCTTTAGCCAGCATGGCTCAGCATGGAAACCATTCCCTTTCCCCTCAGCATGACTGGCTCAGGAATTCTGGGAGTTGAAGTCCACGAGTCATAAAAGAGCCAAGGTTGCCTACCCCTGGTCTAAACAGTTCAGATGAAATTTTATTGTAAATCAGTGATACAGACTTCTTTTTGCAGCTGTTTCATTTATGGGTCAAAGAAATCAGATGATTTTTTTTCATGCTAATTGTTTCTTAATGAAGCCTATCCTATTAATGAAAAATATCTTAAAGGATGCTTCACAGGCAAAAGGCCACTGTTCCTCACTCCCCCTCAACCTAATATCTTGTAGTCATTGTTGATTAATGGAGCAGCTTTTGAGCCATTATATGAACTTTTAGGACTTGACATTTTTGTTGAATCAAGGAGACTAATGTAGGTCTCATCTGAACTAGGAAGTCAAGAACACTGCAAGTGTCTTTTTTAAAAGGTGAGAGAATGAGAGAAAATGCAGCTTGAATATTAATAATTCTCAAATAGATTAGAAAAAGTTAAAAATCCAAACATCTTAAACAGAGAAAGTGGTACTATTATGATTCAATGCAAAATTTTTGCATTTGCTGTAATGTGTTCCAAGATAAGAGATAACAGAATAACAGTAGGAAGGGACCTTGGAGGTCTTCTAGTCCAACCCCCTGTTCATGCAGGAAACTGTATAACATTTCAGATAAGTGGCTATCAATCTCTTTTAAAAAACCTCCAGTGATGGAGAATGCACAGGTTCAGGAGGCAAGCCATTCCACCATTGTTCCCATTGTTAGGAAGTTTCCCCTTAGTTCTAGGTTGCTTCTCTCCTTGATTAGTTTTCATCCGTTGCTTCTAGTCCTGTCTTTAGGTTCTTTGGAGAATAGCTTGACTCCCTCTTCTTTGTGGCAGCCCTTCAAATATTGGAACACTGCTGTCGTGTCACGCTTAGTCCTTTTTTTTAATAAAAAAATAACTAAATATACTCAATTCCTAAAACATACAACTGTTCTTTGTATGTTTTGGCCCCCAGTCCTATTTGATATTGAGATATTGCTGTTTTACATCAGTAAATTTTATTACTTCTGCTGTATTAATTAATGTTTATGATTACCCTGAAGGTCAAAAAAAGTAGAAATAAATAATAAAAAAACAGGATATAACATTTGTTGTATAACTCAATTCTTTAGATTAAGTTACTACTTAACTTAATGCATACCACTAACCAGCCATGTTGTATTTAACAGAAGCTACTGTCATAAATGGAAATAAATTTCCATTTCATTCTTGGAGAAAGTTAGTCTCTCCAACAATTTTCCTACTCCAGCAAAAAAGATGAATAATTGCCAAGATTTAGACAAGCAGTACCTTGAGTTTGAAACTTAACATTAAGAAAACCAAGATCATGGCATCCGGCCCTCTCAATTCCTGGCAAATAGATGGGGAAGAAATGGAGGTAGTGACAGATTTTATTTTCCTGGGCTCCAAGATCACCGCAGATGGGGACTGTAGCCAAGAAATTAAAAGACGCTTGCTCCTGGGGAGGAAAGCAATGGCAAATCTAGACAGCACACTAAAAAGCAGAGACATCACCCTGTCAACAAAAGTGTGTATAGTCAAGGCTATGGTCTTCCCAGTTGCAATGTATGGCAGTGAAAGTTGGACCATAAGAAAGGCTGAGCACCAAAGAATTGAGGCCTTTGAACTATGGTGCTGGAGAAGACTCCTGCGAGTCCCCTGGACTGCAAGGCAATCAAACCGTTCAGTCCTAGAGGAGATCAACCCTGACTGCTCTTTAGAAGGCCAGATCCTGAAGCTAAAACTCAAATACTTTGGCCACCTAATGAGAAGGAAGGACTCACTGGAGAAGAGCCTAATGCTGGGAAAGATTGATGGCAATAGAAGAAGGGGACGACAGAGAATGAGGTGGCTGGCTGGAGTTACTGAAGCAGTAGGTGTGAGCTTAAATGGACTCCAGAAGATGGTAGAGGACAGGAAGGCCTGGAGGAACGTTGTCCATGGGGTCGCGATGGGTCGGACACGACTTCACAGCTAACAACAACAACCTTGAGTTAGTATCAAGATCAGCCTTTCATTGCCTCTGTCAGACCTCTTTTTCTGACATCCCCTTTTTTTCTCCATCTTCTTTCTGCTTTTTGTTTATTTATATATCAAACGTCTTAAGTATCCACATCCTTCATAGAGGGGTTCATGCAATAGACCACAGAGAACATAGACCTGCTTCTAGAGAGCTTTTGAAATTAGAGTGCAGGTCACAAATAACTCAAACATGTCCTACAAATTAAAGTCTATTGTCTGAGATTTGAAATATTGAATATTGAAAGGTGATTCAATGTAGATGGATTGATCCATGTGAAAAAAATAGTAACTATTTTGGGATTGTTTCAGCATGTAACTGAGCTGAATTTTTTACTTGTACAGGCAGAAAACAATGCTGTAATTGAGGAACCACTAAGAAGAAAACCATACCCTACCAAAATTGGCAGGGCAAGCTACTATAACAATAGCATTTAGACTTATACTCCACTGCTTTACAGCATTCTATATATATATAAACACACTCACAGTGATACCCAGTTTTAGTGTCCATGGAATTTGTAACAATAAAATCCAAATTACTTGTAAAATTGTGGGAGAGAAATAAAATGATATTCCCTTTAAAAATTATACAAATTATACATGCTTCATTTCCACCAAATATATATATATATATATTATATATAGCCCTTATATATAGCTCTAATCTGCAAATTTGATCCAATGTTGTCAAAAAGTTAGAAAACAGCAACCATTCACTTAGATATATGCACACAGAGACTTCAGTTTTCACCATTCATAAGGGGGATAGTGTTAATGGATGCCATCTAATTCTGGCAAACATTAAAAATTTTGGCCAATTGTTCCATTTTTTTATGGTCCTCATAAGATATGGATTGTTCAAAGCAAGGTTCTGTCTTGTGTCTAATTTGAAATAAGTTGCCCAAATGGCCCAAGCTGAAGTAGTTTTCTACCCACTGAGATCTGAGCTTTGTTCTGTTTTGCATGTTCCTGATGCTAGTTTTAAACAAACAAAAATGTGATGGGAAAAGGCTAGGTGAATAATCTCCTAGAAAGAGTTTCTCTGATAGTGAAACTGATCTCTACAAGTAGTCCTCAACTTACAACCACTTGTTTAGTGAGTGTTTGAAGGTACGATGGGAGT
The DNA here is from genome assembly GCF_964194415.1 of Vipera berus. NCBI lineage: Eukaryota > Metazoa > Chordata > Lepidosauria > Squamata > Viperidae > Vipera > Vipera berus. Next base: position 249,146,787 of record NC_138203.1, read on the forward strand.
GAAAAAAGTGGCTTCTTTCACATTTCTGACCATTGCCGCATTCCTGTGGTCCTTTAATCAAAATTCAGACACTTGGCAACTGGCATGTATTTATTCACCAGTGAAGGCAATATACATGTCCCAGGATAATGTTGCAGGATCCACCCTGGGTCATTGAGACCAGGATTTTGTCTTCTGAGCTTTCAGACCCATGCTGGAGCCCATCCTCAGGGAATTTCTCTCTACCAGTATATGTGCTCTGGATTATCCTGTGCATAGTAGTATTCATGTAAGCGTAGTATTTGTGTGACCACCTTTTGTGACCTTCTGATAAGCAAAGTTAATGGGGAAGCCAGATTCACTTAACAACTGTATTATTAACTTAACAACTGTATTGATTAACTTAATAAAGGTTGTACAATGGACCAAAACTCAACTTGACAACTGTCTTGCTTAGCAACAGATATGTTGGGCTCAATTGTAGTCATAAACTGGGGACTAGCTATATATAAAATAGGTCAATACCTATTGTTCCTAAGAATTATGTAGGACGTGGAAGAGTAGAAAGAAATGATAGCAATGTGTGCTGGCAAAATATAAATCCTAAGAAAGTTCAGCTTTCATTCTTTTATATATAAATACACCAAACATGCCAGATATATTGGTGAATTTGGTCATATAAGATGCTTTGGTATTGTTGGAGCAAGAGAAATAGATCACCATACAGAGGCTCCTGTCTCAGAAAGCCATTCAAAACATCCTTAAAATAACACCAATTGATGTGTCTCAAGCATAGAAAACAGAATAAATGCACTGATTTGGGGAAAATTGACTTCAGTGGGATGTGGACTAGAATTTGGTCATATCTGAAACCATTTTGGTATCTTTAAGTTTGAAGATATTTATTAGTTTTTGGGATGCCATTTCTAAAAGGTTAAAAAAATGAAAACAAAGGGCACATCATTTTTCTATACATCTTGCCATTAAAAGCACTCTGATTAAGCAGGATATAATCTATTGATACTATTCCAGAAGCAGAAAAAATGTAAAATAATAAACACTTGTTTTCCTTGTATTTTTTTCATGGGTTATGAATATGGTCTTTGTATGTGACACAAACCAACACTCACTCACTTATAGACTTAAGATGGGCAGATAAACAAACAAAGAAATAAATAAATGCTTTTGTAATGGTGTGAATTTGCACAAAGCAGTGGAAATAAGTGAAGCTGGTGCAGAGTGGTGGTAGGGATTTTCCAGGAGAGAAAAGGAAATAACTTGGGTTGCCTAGGGTTGGTAATTAGCAGGATGCAGAAAAGAGAAAAAACATATAAACAGGGGAGAAATGAGATAATTAGAACACAGCATTAGATGAGTTGTTTCCTATTAGACAAAGGAGAATTTGCAAGGAAATCAGAATAAGGGAGATGAGAGGTCAGCCTGGAGACATGAAAAAAAGAAATGGAGTCCAGAATCTGAAAAAGATATAAAACACGAGGACTTGGGGCAGCAACATTTGCACACAGACTGAGGGGCAAGAGAAGACTTTGGGACTTTATCACACAGTCAAGAATGACTAGAGAGCTCAATCCTGGAAGAAAGAGCGAGGAAAAAGAAAAAGTAATGCTTGGCTTAGGAAAGCAACCAGAGGAAAAGAAAAAGAGTTAGAGATTTAAAAGGAGATAGGAAGATTACTTGAGAATAATGGAGGAAATAATATAAGCTTTAAAGTGGAAACATAATTCCTCAGAAGTCATGGAACTGAAGAAGACAAAAGGGAGATAAGAAAGAAAGCAATCTAGTTAGGAGAATACATTAATGACAGAACGATTACTCAGGAGCAAGAGGTAAAGAAAAAAAATCCATGAGGCTTTTCTCCCTAAAGTAGGGCTTTAGAAAATCAATCCAATATATCCAATGGAGAGAAGACTGAGGTCAAGAGTTGGAGGAGTGCCTAGTGTGTGACATTGGAGGAGAGGACCATGAGTGGAAGAATCGATAAGCAGCCCATCCAGATTTAGATAGTGAACCTTGGAAAGGAGGTTCAAGAAAAATCCTAAAGAGGCAAGATATGGGAATAGAAAATCCTTCTATGAGACTTCTGCAAGACAACTCTAGTTGATAAATTGTGTGAAAGTGTTTGGGATTTAAGAAGGGCAAGGATTTAAAAGAAGCCCACTGGCTTATTGGACAACAGAAAGAATAAGAGACTACTTTTTTCCAAGAAAAGAATGACAGAGTCAGGGTGTGTGAGGTCAGGTAGAATGGAAAGAGTCATTCCTATTTAGTGCAATAACTATGGTTGATCTAAGCTGTTGTTCTATATGCCAGCTCTACTTCAAATAATAGGCTAGACTTATTTTCAGCCTTTTGAAAAGAGGAAATTGAGATGTGTTTTCCATGGGATTTACTGGACGTTTCAGGGGATGAGGAGACGTACGAGGAGACATACACATGTGTAGTTCAGACATGATTGCTTAGCTGTTCCATTTATAGGTCTGTGAATATTAACACTCTGATTATGAGGCGCTCAAATGCTTCTGGTGTTTTAGGAAATTGGATCAACCAATCAGCAGGACGTGCACCTCCATTGGAATTTGGAAGGTGTGCATGTTGGCCCATCTGCATCCCTCTACAACAGGGCTCTTCAAACTTGGCCCTTTTATGACTTGTGGACTTCAACTCCCAGAATTCCTCAGCCAGGCACAGTGGCTGTGGAATTCTGGGAGTTGAAGTCCACAAGTCATCAAAGGGCCAAGTTTGAAGAGCCCTGCTCTATAACCTCTACATCTATCAACTCCTTCACAACATAGGTAAGCAGTGATGCCCTACACACAGTTGCAGGCAACTCTAAATCAGCTTTGATTCTCCCTAAAGCCTTTTGTTGCTTGGTGAGTTACCAACACCCTTGTCCTGTAAACAGCTTTGGATAAGAATTAAAAAGGAAGCAGCAATCACTTGAGGGCACAGAGTTTTCCCTTAAAGCATTTTTCTTGAACTCAGAACTAGCCACTGGAAAAGTACAAGACTCCCCAAAGAGAGATAACACTTTTTCATCCTTCTCTTTTATTTATTTTTTTATTAAGCAATATTTAATTAGAAAAAGATTAGTGCAATGTTCCACACCTGGTAAATAAGTTATTAATTAAAAATAAAGTATCTTTAGTTTTGCTGATTGAAATGTGTAACTATATATCGGTAGTAATAAAATGACAAGGTTTACCCCAAAACCCATGGAGGAAAAGCAAATGGATTAATTAAGAGTGTACCAAATAAAGCAAACAAGGAAAATATTAAACAGTGAAATTAGCCAAAAGAGGGAGAAAACAGGGTGTGTTTAAAAAATATTTAACTAGTGGTTCAGTTTACAAATGTTGTTCTCCAAACAACAGAAATAACACAAGAAGTAACCAGGATCACCAGTTTTCATTTTTTCTCAACCACTGACATGAGACCTCCACAAGAGTTTGCTGACTCCTGGACAAAAGTTATATTATCTGGCTTCATAGATTTTCATCAAATGTTGAACTGATAATTTGACCTACACAGCCACTGACACAGCACAGAGCAGATACAGCAGTCAGTTCTCACATAGTAATCAGATCTCACACAGAAAAGTTCTATCTTCCCAACAAAGTTTAAGCTATGGAATTTATATCAAATGAGGAGAAAAGAGGATGGGGAAATAGAGTATTCTGGTTGATGACATGGCTGCTGATCTGAGCCTTGTGTATAAGCAGAATATTTATTAGGTAGTAACCATAAAGCTTTCCTGCTGAGAAGGTCTGTGAATTTTCCCAAAGCATCTGTCACTCATGCACAGCCATCTTTCAGCCTCTGAATCTCTTTTCAGCATCACCAAGCAGTTTTCTCACCTGCTGACCAGCAATTATCAGCGTGATAAACTGCCAGTGCTGTTTTCTGAAATCTCTCACAGTTGCATTGCTAGGAAGGGGATCCAGAAACAACATGACAGCCGTGCAGCTTCTCCTCCCCCACATAATTTCAAGGAACACGAACACTTGATCAAGGAAAAGAGCAACTATTACTACAAAAGGGAAGGAGCTAAAGGAAGACATTTCTCTCTTTCATCCTGCATGTTGAAAAGGAAGTAAAACATGGCCCAATAGTTCCTTGACCTATGTAGGAAAAAAAATATAAGATTACACAAGCATTCTGTTTTCAACTACAAGCAGAATTCACAAGAGCCTGTTCTATGAGGTAACATAAGGGATGCCAGAATAAATCTGCATCTAAGCTTTGCTCCATCTTGTTTGTGAGGTTTGGTGAATATCATGATTGCAGGACATGTCAAGGCCCAACAGTTGGTAGGTTTCCCAACAGAAAGGAAAACTACCACCATTTATTTACCTGACAAAAGCTGTGAGTCCGGGAGATGACAACTATAGACTGTGAAGTTTATCTATGTATCAGAATTTGATCTGGAAAGTCTGTTTCTGATTTACCAGGAAGTGGCCTTTTATCTTATGGGTCACCTATAGGTCCTGATCTATAGGCTGAGTATAAGCTGACAGGAAGGTGGGGCACTTTTGGGATCAAATGATCTAACTTAGTTCAGGAGGTGTGAATTTCCTGGTAAAGTGAGGGAAGACTCTTCTCCTTTACAAGCAAGTCCTACTGCCCAGTGGATCTTCAGTCCACTATGGTGTGATATCAAGACTGTCCAGATCAAGTGTTGAGACAGGTCCTAGTAGAACAGGAGAAAAATCTCCCATCATTCATTAATGGAAAATTCCTACTCATTTCTGTAAATTACCTGCAGTACCTGATTCATCGATGCCAAGTAAAAGAAGGTCTTTGGTTCAGATGCTATAGATGATCTACAGATAGGATGGAACTGATAACCAGGTCATTTAGTCCTGGCAACAACTCATGCTGGATGAGCTCCCTCCCATCTTGCCTGTCAATCAGGTTTTTTGCTTATATTTTGTTTTTGTTTTTTTTCTACATAGATTATCTAATATAGAAGAATAATGCCCTGACTGACTGGTCACCTCAGACCAAGAAGTTTCCACTACACAACCAGCTGAAATAGCCAAGAGGAACTGTGGAGATTTCAAGGACTGTGTCAACTCCAAAGTCACTGCCAAAGCATTAAATATTATACTTATAGCAAAGCTTGTGTTAGCAGACAGCTCAGAACATCACTTTCACATTAGATCTACATACTTTAAAGTTAAGCAGCTTCTCCTATGTAAGGAGGATGTATCGTTAAATTATGGTGAGTGATGCAACCCTGTATTAGAGGGAATGAGAATGTGCCCTGAGTTTCTTTTCTAGAGTCTCCCATGGGGGAAGAAAAAAAACTTTCACTTACCAAAGAATACTTCACTGAATGTATCCCAGTCACATATTAATTTCAATTGTTCCTCCTTGCCCTGTTTATGTTTATTAATATGTCACCTTTCTGCCAAGGTTCTCAAGGGGATTTAACTTTTTGAAATTAAAAAAAAAGTCCCAGATGATCATTGAACAATGTCAAACATCCCTCATTTCTGCTTTTCCGCAATTAATAAACAGAGCTATCACTTTTATGGGTTTAATCCAGAGACGTGGAATTCTAGTCTCTTAGATCTGTGTTCTAGTTATAATACTGAAATCTCCAGGCTGAACTAATGATTGTTTTCCACTGAGCAAAGTGGACCCATTAAAATTCCTGATACCCTTTCCTCCTTTTGAAAAGAAAGCCACATGCTATACATTGGTAGTTGTATCATTCCCTTCTTTGGTAGGCAAAGGAGAAATAACAATTGACAGTTGAATCCCAAATTTAAACACTACATACTCTAAGATGAACACCTTGGGTTTGTTAAATGTACCAAATAGAAGGTGCCAGGGATTTTTAGGATTCCCTCTCCAAACTGTGTGCTTCTGCAATTCCCCAATGGAATTTTATCTCAAATCTCCTCCATCAGAGAAGCTTCTCATTTACAGGCTTTGGCTGTGATAAAAGGGCCAGTAGAATCAATCTTCAAAGATACGTGTAGGAAAGGAAAGGCTGATGCTTCTCTCTGGGCTTATGAGAGGAAGCGAAGGAGGGTTTAGAGTTGAATCCATGCCAATTTTATTCTTGTTTAAGATACGAAAGAATCAGGGCTTTTTTTGTCATAGAACGCCCAGAATGGAGTTCCGGCACCTTTTTTGGATGGAACCTTGTAGGGTAGGCAAGGTGAGCTGTATGACATGAGTGAGTTCCGGCACCTTTTTCTTTTACAAAAAAAAGCACTGGAAAGAATAGTTGATAGATTTTCATTGAGTGAAATGCTCTTCCCATCTTCAAAGCCTAGAGAGATGCAGGGCAGATCCCACTCAGAAAAGAATTTGGAAAAGAATTTGGGAATATTTTCTTTCCATTGTGTCTTGTCTTGTCTCTCACCAAGAAGTGTTTTTGGTTTCATCTCTGGATCATTAACCAAAAGTGGTAATCCTAGAAAGTAGCTTTAGAGAAAACAGGGGAACCGATAGCATGAAGCAGTACTTCTTCCCTTCCAATTCGTTTAAGGCAGATAGGATTTACACAGTCCAGGAAAGACGGAACAGGAATCCTTCAGATTCCTAGCAGCAGATAGTGGAAGAAATTCAGTTTTTAAAATTGTAACTTATGCCCCATTTTTCCACTTTAAGTTTAAAGCAGAATGCCTCTTTTCCAGTTTCCTAATTTTCACCCTCAACAACAGCAACCCCATAGAGGAAGCTGGGCTGAGAGATACTAACATGAGTAAAATGGCTCAGTGAGATTCCATGGACTTAAATCGGGACAAGTGGGAACATTACAGCCTTCTATAGTGGTTGTTAACTAGTTTCCCGCTTCCTTTTTAATACAGAAAAAAAATATAAATCCAAATTTCCGTCTCATTCTTTCTTTCTTTTAGTCTTTCTGTTCCCTTGCTAAAGTTACATAATTATGAATTAATGCAGCACAGAATATAAGCTATTGCCTGAGAAAAACAGGTACAGTCTTTTCTATCCTACTTGACAAAGTGTTACAGAGAAAAATTAGATGGTTTCTATGCATGGCTCACTGTTAAAGAATTTAGAAATAAGTAGCTTGAGGGCATAATTTTTTCTACCACTGAGCCACAAGATAATACTCTCAAAAATCCACATTGTTTACTCTGTTTATGTTCCTTCTTGGCTCAAACACATACCCACATACAAGAACACAAAAACACACATCCTATGGAATAGTTTCTAAGCCTGTAGGATAGATGAACTGCAGAAAAAATGATGAAATTTTGCTTCTTATTGGCAACACCAAGAAATCCTGATCAGGTTTCTTTTGACCCAGAATCACATTAACTGATGATAGATAGATAGATAGATAGATAGATAGATAGATAGATAGATAGATAGATAGATAGATAGATAGAATTGTGTATAAAGTTACAAGACTACTTGATGGAAAATTACCTTGGTCAAGGTGACATTCTCTTGAAGAGTCATAAAGAATTAAAATAGAAAACTTCTGACTTATCAAAAAATGCAACTACTTTTTAAGTTCAACATTTGTCCCTAAAACTTGAAAATAGCCAATATGACTTCAATTATTTAAAAAGAGATCAAGAAGATCTAGGGAATTCTGGGTGAATAGCTAAGTATTAAATTCAGTACTATTCAAAAGAAAATATGGCAGAATGGGTCTTACAAAAAGAAAGCAGCATGGGGTCTGGTCTTATTAACCTTCTAAATTTTAAGCCTTTTGAGAGAGGTCATCCAATAAACACTGCATATTAGGACTTTAAAATGGTTCTTCACCAACTCAAAAATTCTTGAAATGAACATAGCAGCTATGGAATTAGAGTGTGATTGGTTGATAAAGGAAGGAATAAAAATACATGGACAATATTCACACTGGAGAGATATATGAAAATGAGATACTGGAGCAGGAGTTGGTGTTGGGACAAGCTGCTTTTCATTTAAATGATCTAGAATTATGAGTAAACAATAAGAGTGCCAAAAATGTTTGTGTCACAAAAGTGTTCAGAGTAATAAAATTAAAAACAAACAAACAAAAGGACTGCAAAGGGCTCCAAAAGTATATCTGGAAATACTATGAATGGATTTTAAAATACAAAGGTGGTTTTAATGTTGCTAAGTGCAAAGTGATGCATGATAGCTCTAAAAATCAAAACTTTACCTCGACTTTAATGGGATTTGATCTGGCAGTGACTGATCAGGGAAGGGATCTTAGAGCATGGTATATATATTATATAGCTCAATGAAAATGTCAGATTTGTGCATGATTGTTGTAAAAAAGTAAAATTCCATGCCTAAAATAATTAGGAAGGAAATTAAAATAAAACTGCTGATATAGCAATGTATTTATATAATCCTATAGTGAGATTATGCTTAGAATACTTTGTACAGCTTTAGGCATCACATCTATAGAAACATCTAACAGAGCTGCAACCAGTTAAAAAAATCAGCATTTTTTAGGAGCTATAGAAGCAATTTTATAAGAGAAGATTTCAATGTCTGAGGCCCCTTAGCTTGCAAGTTCAGGGAGATGAAAGAGTTATGTAGTCATACTTGATATGAAACTCCATTAATGATGTTTTTACACAACAGATAGTTAAACTAGACATTTTTGTCATCAGAGGTAGTAATGATGCCCATCATGTTTCATAGCTTCTAAATGATATGTTAGATAAATTCATGGAGGATTGAGCTATCAACAGCTACTAGTCTTGGTGGTTACTGATTGATTATGTGTTATTCTGACTCATAGTAACCACATAAATAGTTTTTTTTTCCATGACAAAGTATCCCTAACCTGTTCTTCCAAGTCTCCCAATGATGCACTCATCACCATGAGTCCATGCTCTTTGTTGCAGGTTGCCTTGTTCTTCTCTTTTCTTCTGCCGCTCCAAGCATTAGAGACTTCTGCAGAAAGCTAGATCTTCACATAATGTGTCCAAAATAGTATAGTTTGAACTTGGTCATTTGTGACTTGAAGGAAAATTCTGGGTTGATTTGTTTGTTGATCTACAGTATTTTCAGGAATCTTCTCCAATACTACAGTTCAAAGGTGTCAATATTTTTCCTTCCTTAAAGGAAGACTTTAAAGAAATGACTGGCAATAATGCATTTTAAACAATTTCAGAGATTAGCCCATCATTAACTCTAAAATAATATTTTTTGGCTTCTGGTTTTGTGCAGTAGCGTGATTAGCTGAGGGATCATGGAGCCCCGCACCTTAAGGCTGAATTCTTCCTATTAGGGGACCATAAATGGGCCTAAAGACGCAATGAAGAAGGAGGGTGTCCCATCAACTGTGGAGAAATGGTAATAAATCTGATTGGTCTGGGAGAAGCCCTCCAGAAACTAGCAGGAGAAAGGCTAGCTTCACTCCAGAGTCTAGCCCAAGCTACAAGCAGCAAAAGCCAAAAAGCACTAATTTAAGCTTATCGTAAACAACGTGTTTGGAACTGGGTAAGAATACTGATTCTCTCTCTTCTACTTGATAATTGATTTCCTGGGGGAAAAAAGCCCCAAGAAGCAAAAATCCTCTGAAAGTGAGAAGGAGGGAGATCTTTACCCCACCCTTTCCAGGAAGAAATGTTGAAACTAATTCAAATGACAATGATTTCAAACCATGAGGAAATCGAAAACAGCTTTGAAAATATAAATAAACACATCCTTAATTTAACAACAAAAAATCTCTCAGAAAATAAAAAATAGAGAGCGATCAGATAAAGCAGACAACTGAACATAAACCAGAGGAAAGAGATTTAAAGATGGAACTCAACATTGGAAGGAATTATATGACAACTCAGATGGGAAAAAATTGCAGGAAATATCAGACATGGAAAAGATAACCTACACTTCAAGATTGAAAAATAAGTAGAGGACAAGAAAAAAGATTTGACAAAAATGGATTATAGAGATGTTAGGAGAATTATGAGAACTTGAGAGACAAAAAATTATAAGAGAAGTTAAGAGAGAAAGAAAGAAAGAAAGGAAAAGATTTTCAATAAATATGAAGGGGTGAAAACTTCTCACAAAAACATCTTACTGGATTTAGCTTTGGTGCCTACAACAACATCTACAATACTGTGGGAAGACTTTTTGGTCCAGTGGAGCATACTGATTAGGAAAGATGTTTGAGGGGAAAAAACTAAAGTTAGAATGAAGGGATGATGGGATTTATCAGAGGGAATATCTAAAGATTAAACATTTGTTTGAATATGGTTAAAAAAATAGAAAATTTTTGGATATAAATGTATTTTAGTTTAAGAGGGATGGGCCCAAGTAACATAGTATTTTTTATGATATGAGAAATATGAAAATATTGGGATGGTTTATTTGAGGGACATATTTTAGATATTTAAGTGTAATTGATCTTCAGAAAATCTCAATTGATAAGGATGTTCTGAATAGAGTCAAAGGATTAGGTGATTGGATTTATTAGATGGAATATTTAAAGATTAAACATTTGTTTGAATATGGTTACAAAGAATAGAAAAATAGGAAATAAAATGTATCTTCGCTTAGGAGGTCCATGTTTCTCAAGTAATATACTATTTCCTTTTTTTCTTCTCTTTTTCATTTTGTTTTTTTTTAAGATATGAGAAATGTAAAATTTTTGGGATGTCTTGTATGAGAAAAACGACTAATATTTAAGTGTAAATAACTCTGAGTAAATTTTAACTGGTAATGTTTTGAACATTGCAGGGAAAACAAATCTAAATAAGAACTTTGAAAACAGGATCTATGATGAGATAATTAAGATTATCAATTAGAAAAGAAGCTTTATATTGATGTGGTTGTTAAATACTAGAAAAATGTTTATATTCAATTGTTATCTATCAAAATACTAAGAAATGTATTAATGTAAGGTTGGTAAAAGAGAATATTATTGGAAGAAGAGAAAATCAAAAAAAGCTACTATGTGGATTATGGAACTAATCGTTATTGATTGTTTTTTTTTATTGAAAGGTTTTATCATACATTTTATCTTTGACAATCCCCCCTACCCCTCCCCTATCCCTCCCTCCTTACCCCTCCCCCCCTCCCCACCCACCCCCGACTTCCCAGAGCTAAGTACAAGGTATAAAAAACAAAGAAAGAATCATAAACAACCATATGCTAACAACCATAGACTCTAAAATCTATCACTCTCTAGCTCACATAGGATAACTACAAACACTATTAATATAGAATATATTAAAAAAAAAACAGAAAAAAAAGGAAAAGGAAGACTTATTCAAATACTACATGAAACTTCTTAGTCCCATATTTGTTCTGGATATACTCAATCCATTCCTCTTAACAGTTTAATAGCCTCCTTAGACTTCACAACCTCTAGATTCAAAATCAAAGCCTTTTCTTTTTCCTTTATTTCATTCTCCAATTCTTCCCTCCTAGCTTCCACAGCACATCTATGTTTATTGTTCATATATATCAACACCCCTCTCAAATAGGCCTTGCTAGCATCCCAAACCATATCCATAGAGGTGCCCTTATTCATATAAATTTCAAAAAAAAACCCTTCATCCGCTGTTTACATTCTTCCACATCTCTCTAGTTTCTAAACAAATTCTCATTTACGCGCCACGAGCGCCTATCTCTATTCTCCTTATAAATCTCTAACCAAACTGGGCTATGATCAGAAATAGTTCTTGCACATATCTTCACCTTCTTAATCCTTAAAAAAAAGTCATTAGTCAACAAAATAAAATCGATCCTGAAAAAAGATTGATGTCTGTCAGAAAAAAAAAGTATAATCCTTTTCATGCGAATGTCTTTCACGCCAAATATCTCGCAGTTCCAAGTCATCCTTCATTTCAAAAAAAGATTTAGACAGTCTAGCATGACTTGGGCCGCGCTTAAAAGCTCCAGCCTTGTCCATCTGTACATCCAAAACACCATTCCAATCCCCCATAAAAATAAAAATTTTATAATCCAACTGGGTAAACTTAGTATGAAATAAACTAAAAAAATCAACTTGTTGTTGATTAGAGCATATAATCCAACTAAAAGCATCTTTTTAGCTACTAGCAGCAACTCTATCATAACGTATCTTCCATGCTTATCTGCTTCAATTAAGTCCGCTGTTAAAGCACTTTTAAGATAAACAACCACTCCATTTTTCTTATTCATTGCAGAAGCAACAAATTGCGTGCCCAACCTTGAGTTCGATAAATACTTTTGGTCCACAACCCTAATATGCGTTTCTTGCAAACATATAACATCTATCTTGAATTGTTTTAAATATTAAAAAAACTTTCTTCCTCTTCTGTAATGAATTTAGTCCACTAACGTTCCAAGTTAAGAATTTAGTTGCCATGCATATCATCCCAAAGCTCTTGGAGCACTGCTTAAATAGGACTATCTTTTTTAGGCCGTGCTCCTCCCACTTCTTTTATTTTTTTTTGATCGTTTTAAAGCAGCACGCGTCTCCCTCTGCTCTCTAGAATCATCCAAAGAAGTTGTAGCTTGATCTCCTCCAGCACCATTCTCCTCTGTCTGTCCATCTTCAGCCTCTTGATATTCTCCTTCTCCAGATCCCTTTGCAGCTTCCAGAAGTGATAGTGGGGTTGCTTTTAAAACATTATTGTAAAAATCACACGCCTGCATCACAGTAGCCAAACGGTACCTTTTACCTTCATGCATCACCATCAACCCAACTGGAATCTCCCATCTGAACCTTATATCTCGTTGCTTGAGCTCTTGCACTAAAAATGTAAAATCCTTCCTTCTCCTTAAAATCTTTGGAGGAATTTCTTTTAGAACCAAAACTTCTTGATCAGCAATCACGACTTTAGTACCATAAGCAGCTTGAATAACTTCATCTCTAATTTCCCTCTTTGCAAAATAAACCACCACATCTCTAGGTAGCTTTCTCTGTCTGGCAATCCATGAATTCACACGAAACACTTTATCCATGCCTCCCTTTATTTCAGATGCTGGCTGACTCAATACTACTTCCAAAGCCTCAGAAATCAGCTGCTTTAGATCTTCCTTAATATTCTCTTTTAAACCTCTGATTCTAACAGCGTACTGCATCTGGTAATATTGAGCAAGACTCAATTCTTTGTCCATTTTATCTCTTAAATCTTCATTTTCCAGTACTTTTGCTTCTAATATGGCATTTTTTTGAGTCAAATCTTCCACTTTTTCATCCAAATCTTCCACACATTCAGCCACTCTATACACTGAAGACAAAATGTCTACCTTCATCACTCTGAACTTCTCTTCCATCCTCTCTTCTATTCTCTCCTCCAATTTCTCCAACTTCTCCTCCATCTTTGCAAATTTATCACCCATTGCTTCCAGAATTACCTGGGCAAATTTTCCAAGAGCATCTTGTAAATCCTTCGGTGTCAATACATCAGGAAGAAGCAACGCTTGCAATGATGACTGTTGCACCGGAGAAGTTCCAGCACTCCAAAGAGCTTTTGGGGGAGGTTTAGCCGCCATCTTTACTTTCACTTACTACGCACTTTCACTTTTAAATTTATAAAATCCATTAAGCTAGAAAGCAGCAATGAAAATCTTCTTCACCTTTTCCTCCTGTACTGCTCTGCCTGCTCCTTTTATTCCATGGTCTTTCCTTCTGGCAGGGGTGGTCGCAAACGCCTGGCTCCGCTCCAGAAATCACGGAGCAGAGACGCTGACCAGCTGGGAGCAGCCCAGGCTACGGGGGAGTTCGATCCTTCAGCCGCCCAAGCTTTAAGCTCAGGCGGCCCCGGAGAACTCAACCCCTACCTGGGGGCTCACCCCCTCCTCTTCTCCCGAAGAGGGGGCTTCAAATCCACCCGAACAGCTGATCGATGCTGTTTCGGGTGGAAATAACACAGCTGAGCCGCGGGCAGCCCGAAAGGGCTGTCTCCGGCGCCGCGCCGCCACCGGAAGTGTTATTGATTGTTTTTAAATACAAACCCAGACAACATGTTGTTTATCAAATATAAAGGTGACTATGTTAAAAAATCAATTATATATATATATATATACTGCTCAAAAAAATAAAGGGAACACTTAAACAACACAATGTACTGTATTTAATAGTAGGATGTCTTAGCCTGGGTTGCTCCGAGCTGCGCAGCGTCTCTGCTCCGTGATTTTTGGAGCAGAGCCAGGCGTTAGCAACCACCCCTGCCAAAAGGAAATACTTTTGAGTATCAAGATGCAGGCAGAGCGATACAGGAGGACAAGGTGATGTGGACTTTTAGCTTTACTCTCTAGCTCAATGGATTTTATAGCTTTAAAGTGAAAGTGCGCAATAAGTGAAAGTGGGGAAAGATGGCGGCCAAGACTTCTAAAGCTCTTCGGAGTGCGGGGTCTTCCCCGGTGCAACAGACCTCGTTGCAAGCTTTGCTTCCTCCTGCATTTCCTCCGGCACTGACGCTTAAGGAATTACAAGATGCCCTTGAAAAGCATTCACAGTTAATGTCTGATATGATGGATGAAAAGTTGAAAAAGCTGGAGGAGAAATTGGAGAAGAAGATGGAAGAGAAGTTTAGAGCAATGAGGGTAGACATGTTGTCTATGATTGAAAGTGTAGCTGAATGTGTGCAACAGCTCGGTGAAAAAGTGGAGGATCTCAGTCAAAAGAACTCTATATTAGAAGCAAAGGTATTAGAGGATGAAAATATAAGGGACAAAATGGACGGAGAATTGAGCCTTGTTTAGTACCAACAGATGCAGTATGCTATTAGAATTAGGGGTTTAAAGGAGAATTCTAAAGAAGATTTAAAGCAGCTGATCTCTGAGGCTTTGGAACCGGTATTGGGCCAGCCAGCATCTGAAATTGAGGGAAGTATGGATAAAATTTTTCGTGTAAATTCATGGATTGCAAGACAGAAGAAGTTACCCAGAGATGTGGTGGTCTATTTTACAGAGTAATTAGAGATGAAGTCATTCAAGCTGCTTATGATACCAAATTTGTAGTTGCTGAGCAAGAAGTTTTGGTTTTAAAAGAGATTCCTCAAAAGATTTTAAGGAGAAGGAAAGATTTTGCATTTCTTGTACAGGAACTTAAGAAATGTGATGTCAAGTTTAGATTGGAGATTCCAGTTGGACTGGTGGTGATGCACGAAGGTAAAAGACATCGTTTGGCTACTGTGGCCCAGGCACGTGATTTTTATAGCAATGTGTTAAAAGCAACCCCCCTATCACTTCTGGAAGCTGCAAAGGGATATGGCGAGGGAAAGCCTCAAGATGTTGCAGATAGACAGACAGAGGAGAACGGTGCTGGAGGGGATCACGTTACAGCCTCATCGGTTGCTGCTGGAGAGCAGGGGATGATGCGTGCCGCCCTAAGACGAGCGAGACGAGAGCAAGAGCAAGATAAGCAGAAAGTTATGGAACCTCCAAAGCGTACTTATAGTGAAGCTGTGGGAAGGGCGCGGTCCAAAGAAGATACAGGGGTCATTTCAGACGTGCTCCAAAAGCTTTGGAGCGTCAAGATTGGTGACTAACTCTCTAATTTAGAATGTCAATGGATTAAATTCATCATAGAGGAGAAAGAAAGTTTTTCAATATTTAAAACAATTTAAGACTGATGCTATTTGTTTGCAAGAAACGTATATTAGGGTTATGGACTAAAAGTATTTATTGAATTTAAGATTGGAATGCAAGCTCCTAATCAATAACAAGTTGATTTTTCTTAACTTACTACATATAAAGGTTACTTAATTGGATTATAAATCTTTTAAATTTTTTATTTTATTTTCATTGGAGATTGGAATGGTGTCCTAGACGTATAGATGGATGATCTGGAACTGTGAGACATTTGGTGTGATATATGCAAGAACTATTTTTGATCATAGTTCAGTTTGGTTGGAGATTAATAAGGTTAATAGAGACAGGCGCTTTTGGCGCGTAATTGAGAATTTGTTTAGAATTTAGACAAATGTGGGAGAATGTAAATAGTGGATGAATTTTTTTTTTCTTTTTTGAAATTAATATGAATAAGGATTGGGATTAAGAAATTTTATTTAGTATTTGAGTAAAGTTCCTTTTCTGTTTTCTTTCTTTTTTTTCTTATCTGTAATAGTAATATTGTTTGTAATCATTTTACATGAGCTAGAGGGTGATAGAATTAATAGTTTATTGTGATAGCATATGGATGCTTATGTTTGTTTTTCTTTTTTATACCCTGTATTTAGCTCTGGGAAGTCGGGGGGGAGGAGGGAATGGGGGAGAGGGATAGGGAGGGTTAAATAGGGGTTGGGGAGGGGGGATTAAAGTTAAAATGTACTGTAAAACTTTTTAAATAAAAAAAAATAGTAGGATGTCTTATCTTGTGTTCCCTTTATTTTTTTGAGCAGTAGGTCTTGGCGTATTCGGGTCTTTTCTCGTGTAAGATTGAGGGTGTCTTGGCAACGTTTCGACGAGGTCCCACTCGTCATCTTCAGGCTGGTGTCTTCGGCTTCGTGCTTGTGCAAGCAAAGCGTGATCGGAGCTGCCGTCTCTCTATAAATATTGGTAGGGCTGTGTGGGGTGCTGGCTTTCTTGCTGTAAGCGGGTTGGTAGGCTGTGTTGTTACATGTTGATTGGTTGATGGGGTTATTGTTTGTGGATTAGTTGGCTGTTTTGTAACATCCTGTGTGGCTGAGGTGTTGGCTGTGTGCCCATTAGTCTTTTGAGTTGTAACAACCTGGATAATGGGCTGTGTGATAACATCCTGAGCTCTAGTGTAGTGATGCCAAGACCTACATACCTGTACTCATGAAAATCTACGGATATATATATATATATATATATATATGGATGGATCTTTGGTCATTCGGGTTTTTCCCCACGTAGAATTAAAGGTGTAGGAGCAATGTTTCAATTGAAGTCATCCAGTTTTCCTCACACACCTCAATAGCCTACACCCCAAAATACAATTCACCATGGAAACAAAAGGTAACAATCAACTTCCCTTCCTTGATGTCTTAGTCTACAAGAAATCCAACGGCTCCCTAGGACACACTATCTACCATAAAAAAACACACACAAACCGCTATCTGAATGCACTCTCACACCACCACCCAGCACAGATCAACTCCGTAGCCAAGACACTCATCTCCAGAACAAAACACCTAGCTGACGAACAACACCTAAAAACCGAACTACACACTCTCACTAATGTACTAACAGCCAATGGATTCCAAAGAAACACAATTACCAACTTAATCCGAAGAGAGACACCCACAAAAACCCAAGACAGAGAACAAGAAAATGGCAAAGCCCTCCTCCCATACTTAAAAGGGACCACAGACAGAATCAGCAAGGTCCTCCAAAAACACAACATCAAAACAGCATTCTACACAGACAGAAAAATATCCACCATCCTAAGAAACCCCAAGGACATAATTGGGTTAGAAAACCAAGGAGTATACGAAATCCCATGCACCACCTGCCCCACCACATACATCGGACAGACTAACAGAAGAATAAGTGCACGCATTGAAGAGCACAAAAACTCACTCAGAAAGGGAGAACAAACTTCATCCCTGGTCCAACACTTTGAAGCCACGAGACATGAAATTGATTTAAAAAAAAACAAACTATTGCCAAAATTGAACATTTTAACAACAGAATAATCAGAGAAGCCATTGAGTTAGAAAAATGCCCCCACAGCATGAACAAACGAGATGATACCTCTCGCCTACCAGCCATTTGGAAACCTGCCTTGATTGACAGACGAATCCCAACCACCAAGAATGATACCAGACCCAAACTCATGATAACATCACATGACATCACCACCACACAACCATTCAAAAAGCAAATCCTAACCCACAATGATAACGAGGCACAACCACAAAACAGAAACCTAACTACAGCTGCAACATCAGCCACTTTAAACCCCTCCAAACCACACAATAAGCAAACTGACACCCACTATAAAAACATGGCACCACCACAAACACGAAGCCGAACAAAAGCAGCACAACTCACCAGCTCAGGTCTAAGGCCGGCAGCTGAGACCAGCCCATCCACTCAAAACACCCCCCACCCAATCAGAACACACCCACCATTCAAAACACACTCCCACCCAATCAGAACACACTTACTCCCCCACCCAATCAGAGCACACCTCCACCCACAGAACACATCCCCTCTGGCAGTTTAAAAAAGAGGAACAAACAGCCACATGCTTCTCCCAGAAGAAGGAAGCTGAAGCCACCAGCCTGATGATGACGGATGGGATTCCGTCGAAACTATATATATATATATATATATATATATATATATATATATATATATATATATATATATATATATATATATATATATATATATATATATATATATATATATATATATATATATATATATATATATATATATATATATATATATATATATATATATATATATATAATATTTTTTATTTAAATATTTGGAATTTTTAGAAATTAAACATTCTATTTCAGATAATGCATCCATAATACTAGTCAAAGAGCTATCATGGCTTTTTCTTTTCTTTTCTTTTCTTTTCTTTTTTGCTGTTCACACAGATGTTTTGCTAAAAGTAGCATATTTTATCAAATCATAATCTCGTCTAATCTTTTTTTCCAAACTTAAAATACTTTCTGACATTATTGTGTGTTATCCTGTTATATCCAAAAACACTTTATTCATGGAATAAAACAAGCAATTGCTATAAAAGAAAGGAAATATAAAGGTTGTAGATACACGCTAGAACAATTTTCCGTTAAGTTACTTAGAAATCTGTCTTCACTGGAGCCACCCCTGAGTAAATGTTTGTGCTCTTAGGCAGTTGTTTATTAAAAACAAATGGAATATTGAAGGCTGCATTAGCTTACACACTGTTCTCCTAAAACATTAAAATAATATAAAAATTAAAGTGTTGTTTCCCAAACACACTTCACAGCTGCTTCATTGAGTTTATTACTGCACCAGCTAAATGTTATATTAATTCTCAAGTATTCCCACTATCTATCAAGGGCATAAAGGAAAAATTAAATACTTCTTGCTTTGCTTATTTCAGTGTATTGCTTATTTTCTTTCTGTTCTCCTTTTATAAACTTACAAATGTTAATAACTTTGCTTCAGAAATAATCATGCAATAATGTAGCACATTTCAGTACATATATAATGAGAATTATACACACATTACACTGAAAGAATGTAGACATTCTAATTAAAGATTTAAAAATTAACCTAAAAAAATAAAACAGCATACAATAACCATTAGTCCATTGTAATTGCTATTTGTCCACTGGTATCATGTTTGTAAACTGTGCTCTGAATCTGTTTGATCTACAAATGTCCAATTATGTAAAAGTCTCATGTGAACGCTTAATTCTAACCTATGAAAAAATAGTCTATTGGTAGGCTCATGGGCATCATCCATTTTTTCCCTACTGGTGCAAACCTAAATGTTCTATGATCTTCTATGGGATATGATGATAAGAGAAGTGAGAATCCACTGTTTTCAAGGGAGAAATTTATTTTGATAAGCAAAGAAAAAAAGTACTGCGGAAATGTTTCCAGCTTTTTAATGAAGCTGCATCTGATAGACTGGCTCATCTGTGGTGACATTGTAAGACAAATAAACACACAAACACAAACACTTCCCATCTCATCCCTATGGGTAGACTGTGTTTTCCTCCTTCTCAGGACCTCTACCAGAGGTCTGGGAGTTGGAGGATTCTGTACGTTATCTTAGCCATTCCTAGCATTTCACTCTTTTGGACAGAGAGCTGTGATATCATTCCTAGGATCTGTTGGAGCCACTTTACCAGAGTAAGAGTCACAACCAGAACTCTTAAGAGTGGTCCTACCAGTACTGGGACCGCTTTGGTCTATCTTTCCAAATCTTCTTTAGTTCCTCCTTCAGGCCCTGCTACTTCTCCAACTTCTGATACTCCTTCCTAATGCTGCTGTTACTTGGCACTTCTACATCTATCGCCATCACTGTCTTCTGGCCCTTGTCTATGTCTGGTTGATTGGCCAGTATCTAACTGTCCATCTGGATCTAGAAGTCCCACAGAACTGTAGATCTGTTATTCTCCACAATCTTCTGTGGCATTTCCTGTCTGGATTTAGGAGGTGGATTTAGGATATACTGTGGTGATGTTCCTGTGCACAATACCAGCTACCTGGTTGTGCCATTCAGTGTACATTGTTTCTGCCTCTATTGTATACCCTGCCACTTTGCAGAGAATAACAGGGCTACAGTTCTGTGGGACTTCTAGATGCAGATGGACAGACAGGTGCTGGCCAATCAACCAGACATAGACAGGGTATACAACAGAGAGGTTCCTGACACCTCTCTTCATGGTCTGCACCTCAGGTGCTGTGTGGTTTGGTAGACCTCTGCCTCTGTGCAGCTGGTGCTTAGTGTCTGTTCTTGTGCTACTATAATTAGTGCCTCAGTGCTTTTAGTCCAGTCCTTTCTAGCCATTGCTAAAATTTCCAGATGTCTGCCACTTCAACAGTCAATGGTACATCCCATGTACACCTCAATGGTGCATCCCATGGTTCTTGTCTTGTCACAACACTTTCTTTGTTCTTCCTTTCTTGCCTCAGCCATTCTCTCAGCAGCTCATCTTTGGATTCCATCTCACTGATGAACTCCTGGATGCTTCGGGTTTCATCCAGGGCAGTCACCTGACCCCCACCAGCCTTTTTCTGGGTGTTGGACTTGGGATGGAAACCTTGGTACATTGTGAGGAACTCCTGGGTCTTCCTATTGGTAGCTTCCATGTCCTTCTTTGGCCAGCTCACTATATCAGCAGAGTATCTGCTGTATGGCCAAGTCATCCAATATTTTGGTGGAGCTGTTTACAGTTATCTGAAGGCATCATCCATAAGAATTTACCTTACTGTTCACCCTGATTTTAGATTTGTGAATAAGTTATATAGCCTAAAATGGTGCACACTAGTGTTTCTCAAACTCAGCAACTTTAAGATTTGTGTATTTTGATTCCCAGGAATTCTGGGAGTCAAAGTCCACAAACCTTAAAGTTGCTGAGCTAAGAAATACTTACGTATGCTAATAAGAAATCTATGGAAGTTTATAATCTTGTATAGGCATTATAAATAAAAATAAAATAATTGCCAATGTAACTAGCATGTTTGCTTGGAGAAAAACCGAATGTGTTTTTCTTTCTTTTTAGAATTTATAGAAAGTATACTCTGTGCTACCTGCCACTGTTGGGACAGACTGTGGACCAGAACTGCATTATGGCTGACTGAAGAGATTCTGTCAAGAATGCTGCAGCGAGGTGGTTAAGGTGGCTGTCCTCCTGGGATCCTATTAGAATTATTACTTGCGTGGCCAATCTGTTCATAAAGAAGCAGTGAGAGATAGATAGGACTCTACACAGAAGGGATTGCTTCATTTCCCTAGCTTTATTGATTTGCTTTGACCAGACTGATAAGGGAGAATATGTGATGGAAGCCTAGATAGCTACTGCTTTTATTTCCCCCCCCCACCTGTATGAGAACTATAAAGCTTTTTTTCAAGAGCTAATAGCATTTATCAGCTGTAATATGTAATAGGTTCAGCACAATAATCATAAGGGCAAAAATGTCTAAACAGCTTTATTTATATGTATATTTGTTTACATAAATTGTCTCCTGCTCCAGTTTTTCAAACTCCTAATCCACAGCAGTCAGCTTATTTTTTGTTTATAAAACTTTTACCTTTAAATGTAAACTCTTAAATATTTTATTGTAATTTTTGCTGTCAAGGCAACCTTGTCCGAGAAGTTTTAAAATAGGGGTGAAGGGGGGGGGGAGAGAATTAAAAAAAAACATGGGATAGCAGCTGCAACTATATGAAGCACTGCCCTTTTTACATGTGTTGTACATACAAAACACATAAATAAGACTTGAGCTTTGACTTTCAGGCATCATCCTGATTTATTTATTTTTTCTCTGTGCAGTTGGATGCCCTTCTTTTAAAGATAAAAATAGAAACTTTCTTAAGAAGAATCCATATCCCTCATGTCCAGCTCAGTGTAATCTCAATGGCTTTAGAGTAAGAGCAACCAGACAGATTTCCAACTACTTAACTGCAGGAATACTAAGTTCCTTTATCAGCCAGTTGCAGTAATTGGCAATTTGGCTTGCATATCTAACAAAGCACTTCATTTTCATCACACCATTTATAGATCTAACATTTATTTTTCATTGCACTTCATGTTCTAATCAATCAATTTTTCTAACACTCCATAAAGCCTAATCATTACCCCCCAGGACTCCCTACTCATTAGATTATGTGATGACATGCATCTCACTTAGCGCTCTGTAAATGCCAAATACACGATGAACTTGAAATGAATGCATAACGCTTCTATTTAGCAGAAGCCAATGAGCTCAAACTATTCTCAGATAAATTGCATAACCGATACCCACACATGAGGAGCTTTGTGAGTGTTATGCATGTTGCCATTGCCATCTGCTTTTATAGAAGCTCATTTGTTGTTGTTGTTAGTTGCGAAGTCGTGTCCGACCCATCGCGACCCTATGGACAATGTTCCTCCAGGCTTTCCTGTCCTCTGCCATCTTCTGGAGTCCATTTAAGCTCACGCCTACTGCTTCAGTGACTCCATCCAGCCACCTCATTCTCTGTCGTCCCCTTCTTCTATTGCCCTCAATCTTTCCCAGCATTAGGCTCTTCTCCAGTGAGTCCTTCCTCCTCATTAGGTGGCCAAAGTATTTGAGTTTTAGCTTCAGGATCTGGCCTTCTAAAGAGCAGTCAGGGTTGATCTCCTCTAGGACTGACCGGTTTGATCGCCTTGCAGTCCAAGGGACTCGCAGGAGTCTTCTCCAGCACCAGAGTTCAAAGGCCTCAATTCTTTTGCACTCAGCCTTTCTTATGGTCCAACTTTCACTGCCATACATTGCAACTGGGAAGACCATAGCCTTGACTATACGCACTTTTGTTGACAGGGTGATGTCTCTGCTTTTTAGTGTGCTGTCTAGATTTGCCATGGCTTTCCTCCCAAGGAGCAAGCGTCTTTTAATTTCTTGGCTACAGTCCCCATCTGCAGTGATCTTGGAGCCCAGGAAAATAAAATCTGTCACTACCTCCATTTCTTCCCCATCTATTTGCCAGGAATTGAGAGGGCCGGATGCCATGATCTTGGTTTTCTTAATGTTTAGTTTCAACCCAACTTTTGCACTCTCCTTCTTCACTCGCAACAAGAGACTCTTCAGTTCCTCTTCACTTTCTGCCATTAGAGTGGTATCATCTGCATATCTTAGGTTGTTGATATTTCTTCCAGCAATCTTAATTCCAACTTTTGATTCATCTAGCCCTGCCTTTCTCATGATGTGCTCTGCATATAAGTTAAATAGGCAAGGTGACAGTATACAGCCTTGCCGGACTCCTTTCCCAATTTGGAACCAATCAGTGGTTCCGTGTCCAGTTCTCACTGTTGCTTCTTGGCCCGCATATAGGTTTCTCAAGAGACAAATAAGATGTTCTGGTACTCCCATCTCTTTAAGAACTTGCCACAGTTTGTTGTGATCCACACAATCAAAGGCTTTAGCATAGTCAATGAAGCAGAAGTAGATGTTTTTCTGGAACTCTCTAGCTTTCTCCATGATCCAGCGTATGTTGGCTATTTGATCTCTAGTTCCTCTGCCTCTTCGAAATCCTGCCTGTACTTCTGGTAGTTCTCGATCCACATACTGCTGGAGTCTAGCTTGTAGGATTTTAAGCATAACTTTACTAGCATGAGAAATGAGTGCAATGGTGCGATAGTTTGAACATTCTTTGGCACTGCCTTTCTTTGGAATTGGAATGTAAACTGATCTTTTCCAATCCTGTGGCCACTGTTGAGTTTTCCAAATTTGCTGGCAAATTGAGTGTAGCACTTTTACTGCATCGTCTTTTAAGATTTTGAATAGCTCAGCTGGAATACTGTCACCTCCACTAGCTTTGTTGTTGCTCAGCTTTTCTAAGGCCCACTTCACTTCACATTCTAGGATGTCTGGCTCGAGGTCAGTGACCACCTCATTGTGATTATCAGGGACATTAAGCTCATTCTTGTATAATAGAAGCTCATACCTGATGATAAATGTAAGACTTGGTTTGATATGTGCCAAAGAGAATATTCTCAATGCACTACCTTTCAGAATATGGTGATTCAGCCTGTATTTCCGAAGATCTGCAGCCAAAATGATTACATACATTTTCCTTTTTGTAAATATGGCTGTGTGCAGAAGAGATTGTGCTGCCGGTGCTTCATCAGAACAAGACTGAAAACTTTTCAAACATTCAAGAAATAGGGGAAAGGGAGAACTTGGCACCAGCTGCTTCTCCCTTGCTTTTCAGCCTGGGGTGCAAGAAGAGGTGTTTGACAGTCCATGTTGAATGCCAACCTGTCATGCACTTCCTGTATAAAGTTTTCCTAATGCAGGGCAGGGGTGTCAAACTGCCGGCCCATGGGTCAGTTGCATCATGTGGAGGCCGCACCCACCCCAGCTCCAGCAATGTGAAAAAAGCCATGATACGTCACGACATGTCACGTGATGTGGTAAGTTTGACACCCGTGATGCAGGGGTATCTAACCCTGGCAACTTTAAGACTTGTGGCCTTCAACTCCCAGAATTCCCCTTGTTGGATTTCTGGGAGTTGAAGTCCACAGGTTTTAAAATTGCCAAGAATACACACCCCTGTCTTAACATTTTACATTTTTAAAAATAATCTATTTGGCTCGCCAGTGTTGTCAATACTTCTTGGCACCCTGCCAGCCAACTGCAAATCCAGCATAAATTATGTTGCATTTTCTTGATGCTTTTGTTTACATATAAGGAAATATCTGCAAATCCTTCTTAATTGCATTCTGATAAGATGTGAAAATTGTCCTGAATACCAACACACAGCAAAGTTCAATAACCAACTGAGCCAATATTATACTATTAGTTTTTTACATGTATTAGCTAAACATTACATTAGCAAAGTGAAGCAAACTAGGACACACACTGTCACACTTTTTGCATTATTTACAGGTAAATTACAGTATCATCCAACTCTTATGGAGCCCACCTATCCAGCCAAATTTGCACTAACAGCTCCACAGCAAAGGTGTTCTGAGATTTTTTTGAAATATAATTTATCAGTCAAGACTGCAAGTGACGTTCTTCTTTTGATTGACCTTATCTCGAAGCATATTACTCCATCCAGGCTAAACCAAGAACAGTAGGGATGTGAATGGTCACTAGACAGAACCAAAAACATCTGACAACAAACAGCTCGCAAAAGAACAGTCCAACTGCAATGCTCAGAACCCACATTTTGTTTCCTGCTTAGAATCAAAATGGCTGTTCAGAGGTCCAATAATTTTGTACTGTCTGCTGTCTAGCAAATTGGCTTTAGCAGTTTTTAGTAGCAAAAGCTTCTGAATGCAGAGCAAGTGCAGTACAATACAGTAGATCACAGGTTCCCATTGCATTTGAGATACCAGATTTATTCTTTATTCTTCTCCTGTGCTTGCTGTCCCTCTCTCCCTCTCTCCTTCCCTGCCTTCCTTATGCAGATACACACAGAAAGAACAGTGCTTAAGGTGCTGAACAGTGTGAAACATGAATAGATCTGACTAATAATTAAATCTGTGTAATTCTAACACGGGTCAAATTTTGAATTAGCTACATAACAGCTGTAGTATTAATGTAGGTTTTCATCATGGCCTTTTTTCTTCCAGATAAATTCCTCTATTTTCAATATTTAATTTTGAGCCTTTCCTAATAAAATAGTTAAAAGTCATCTTAAACTGGTGAAGAGGAGAGGAAGGCACAAGGTCCCTGTATTTTGCTTGGTGAAATAAAAGACCCTGCTTTCAGATGACAGCCTTTTGCTTTTCATTATTTTATTATGCATAATGTTGAAAATGTTCAACTGATCAATAGAGGAATGAAGCTGTTGAAAACTGATCTCTGTGGAGTAAAAATAGTGTGGAGAGCTCGGGGAAGAATTATAGGGAAAAGCAAATTAAATTTACACGTTTCAGATAATCAGGCATGTGGTTTACCCTCTGCGGGTTCTGTAGTCTAGCTTTTCTTAATTACATTCTTTGTAAAATGCATTGTTTCACTTTTCCCTCCATGGACTTCTTTTTGCTGGGGGAGAGTGCACTGTAATTACTAAGCTCCTGGCATTATTTCTGTTTTTATTACAAAATGTCAAGATTCTGAAAAGGAAAACTTCATGCACTATATCATGTCAATCATCTTCCTTTATGACACGGAACACCTTGAGACAGTCTTCTCTTTGTATATGTTATTGTAAATAGGCTAGATCAGTTTGTTTACACAGAAACTAAAAAAAAATGAGCATTTGCTATAAACATATCAGCTGGAAAAGCAGATGCAGGCCTGCTGACAGCAGGGCCCAATTACTTCATTGCACAGCCCAGGAACATACTCAAACTTGGGGGAAAAAACAACATGTATAGGCTTGAGGACAGACTGGCTTCATGTCTGTGACTGGTACAATTAGCCTTCCCATAAATTCCCAGAGCTGAGTGGTAGAATGCATGCTAAATAATTTTATCTCTGTGTAGTTTCACAGCACCACTTGCTGTTTCTATATATATCGAGCAAAAGCAAAAGATTAGGCTTCAGCATTAATACCAAGCTTGGTGGATGAGGCCCCTTCATAAATAGCAATAGCACTTAGACTTCACAGTGCTTTACAGCCCTCTCTAAGTGATTTACAGAGTTAGCAGATTGCCCCTCAACAATCTGGCTCCTCAATTTACCAACCCCAGAAGGATGGAAGGCTGAGTCAACCTTGAGCCAGTCAAGATCGAACTCCTGGAGTGAGCAGTGAGTTAGCCTGCAGTACTACATTCTAACCACTGAACCACCATGGCTTGGTTTAGATGTCCCTGAACCCTTCTGCATCACAGAAGGCTTCAAGGAAATCTCCCAAAACTAACTTTGGAAATTCTACATGATGTCATTGGCTTGATTAGGAATGCTATCTGTTTAGAAATCATGAGTATGGGTCACTCTTGACTTGCACTGAAAAAAGTGACTTACAATGGGTCCTTGACCATGACCATCTCAGCATCCACATGGTTATGTGATCAGAATTCAAGTGTTTGGCAATTGTCATGCATTTACAATGGTTGCAATGTCCTGTGGTCTTCTGATTGCCATTTACAACCTTCCCAGTTGGAAAGCAAAGTTGAGGGAAGACTGATTTGCTTAATGGTTATGTGACTCACTGAACCACTGCAGTGATTCGCTTAACAGCCATGTCAAAAAAAAAGTTGTAAAATCAGACATGCCTCACTTAACAGCTGTCTTGTTTTGGAAATTATGATCCCAGTTGTGATAATAATTAAAGGATTATCTATAGAGGAGGATAACAAATAAAGAAAAAAATATTTATATTTTTATAACTATTGTTGTATTCATCCAACAGAAGCATTGTGGTGTTTACAATACTTATAAACCTTCATACCAAAATGTGCCTATTTCTCTTTGGTGCAGTCTATACTTTTGACATGTGATTAACTTTTCTTGTAAGCATAAAGACATTTTGTTCCCTCCACAATATTTAAAATGCTGACTAGTCACTTCCCCATCCTAGAATTATCCTGACATGTCCACTCCTTGGTTTCTTTGTACATTTAGAGATAATAGCCAAAGGCCTTTATTTGTCCCCACACACTGCATTGATTTAAAAGTAACAGCTTCAAGTTATAAATAGTTCTTAGCAATGCTTCAAGCCGGGAAGGGGGTTTTCCCTCCTCAATTTCATTTTGATTACCTCTTCTCTCTATTATCATTAGGGGGAAAATCTTCAACACCTTTACTTGGTTATCTCCAACTATTTCTGCCTTTTCAGTATGTCCACATAGAGTGAGTGAGAGCATCCAGGACTCTTCTACTAAACATTATCACCTGGTGGGACTTAGGTAGAATTCTTCTTTGTTGTGGTTCTTGCCATCTGGAACCTCCCTCCCCCAAGAGAATATATAAGGTGCCAACCCTTCTATTGTCTGTATGTGTGTTTGGTAGCTGGGAAGGAATTTTAAGAATGCTCAGTGTTATGTATTGAGATAAGTTGCTTATAAACTGTGTGCAATGGTTAACAGCCATTACCGTTAAATTCCAGACAGCTTGTCTCCAGAGTTGTTACTTTGCATTTTAAGGCAGGAAAGTTACCATTTAATCTCATTGGCTGCTGACTAGTGGCAGACTGGATAATTAGAAGCTAAGCAGCAGTTGAGGCTGCTTCTGTTGTTACTGAATAAATGTGTTGCTGTTTCACCATTCTGCCTCATCAATGTCTCACCAAACTGAGAACTTAACAGTGGCGATGAAGGTGTCTTCAGAGTCTGCATTCACTGATGGGACTCCCAGCTATGGAGAGGGGGGGGGCCATTGGCAGGCGATTCACCCCAGAATGCACAGACTGCACCCACTGAGCAGGACTGTCAACTGGCTCTGATTTCCCACCCAGCAGAGATTGTATCACCAATGGACTTTGACTCAGGTCTACTGGGACAGACCAAGCAAAGGGACTGGGGTCGATCCAAAGCAATCGGGTCTCAAAACCCTGGTCTACCCAGCCTGGCAAGCGAGCTGGTAGACCAGGAACTTCCAGCAACTCCGAGATGCTCAGAGAGACAGTGAAGGCCACTAACATATTTAAAGGACTATGTACATTATTTAAGAATTGCACCATCTAGGGAGAAGGGTTGTTATGTATTGAGATAAGTTGCTTGTAAACTGTGTGCAATGGTTAACAACCATTACGGTTAAACTCCAGACAGCTTGTCTCCAGAGTTGTTACTTTTCATTTTAAGGTGGGAAAGTTACCGTTTAATCTCATTGGCTGCCGACTAGCGGCAGACCAGATAAATAGAAGCTGAGCAGAAGTTGGGGCTGCTTCTGTTGTTACTGAATAAACGTGTTGCTGTTTCAGCATTCTGCCTTGTCAATGTCTCACAGAACTGAGAACTTAACACTCAGGTCCAATCTCTTGTCATTCTCAAAATTTGTTATCTTCTCCAGCTCTTTCTCTTCTATTCTGTTGTCTCCAGGCACTGCCATGTCCACTATCCAAACTTTTTTGTCTTTCTTACTAACAATTGCTAAGTGTGCAGTGTTATGTGGCAGGTGCCCATCTGTTTGAATTCTGAAGTCCCAGAACAATTTAACTTTTTCATTTTCTACGACTATCTATTTTATGGTCCCACCAGTTCTTGCTTGCAGGCAAATTATATTTCTTGCAGATCTTCCAATGCACCATTGTTGCTGCTTTGTCATGCTGCTGCTTGTAGTCAGTCTGTGCAATCTTCTTGCAGCAGTTACCAGGTGGTCCACTGTTTCTTCATAGGTGGCACTCACTGTCTGTTGCTGTCTTCTCAATTCTGGCTTTGTATTCATTTGTCCTTAAGGCTTGGTCTTATGCAGCCAGAATTAGTACCTCGGTCTCTTTCTTCAACTGTCCTGCTCTTAGCCATTGCCAGGTCTGGTTATTATCTGCTTTCCCAGCTATTTTTTTAATGTATTGGCCATGTAGTGCTTTGTCTTTTCATACCTCCATTCTGTTCTTCATTTAGTCCTTCTTGTAGGTCAGTTTGGTCCCTCCAATAGTCAGTAAGCCTTCCTGATATACTAACTTCAGTGCAACTTCATCATTGTCCTTCAGATATTTTTCCAAAGCCATTATGATTATAGTTATGGTTATTATTTTCACAGAATTCTAGTTTCCCCAACAAACATCATAAAAGTTACCCCTTTCTTACTGTATATCCAAGAGAGATCAAAGTCAGGGGGTGGGGGGGTCAGCATAAGGCAATATTTTGATAAAATCAGGGGGAGGAGTTTCTTGAATAGATTATAAATTGATTGCAATAATAGTACTAGGAACTCCTTCGTTAAAGAAAACTTTCTTTACTTTGCTGGAGGGTATTGTCTGAATGTTTCTCTACCGGAGGAGGTGGTTTTCAGAGATATCATTTCATCAGGATGTGAGAATTTGGTTTGCCATTCATTTGCATGGGCTTTATTTCACTGTGGCTCCACTGGACACTGCTTCTGAGATTTGCAAGGGATTATCAGAACTCTGCTTGCTAGATATTTCACGGTTCTTTTAACACCCACCCTGCATAGGTTTGCTTTGTATTTTCCTAACATTTAATGAATGCTTTAATGTCATATAAAAGCATTTCTCTTTTATTACTAGATTTTTTTTTAAAAAAGTTTACATTGTGGTTTTGTAATATCTCATCTATCATCACTTATTACTCATTAAATTAACAGTAGCTTAAGTGTGTCTTTGCTAACACGAACCTGCTCATTATTTTTTTATCATCTCCTCTTTCCTGTTCTATCTGTTCTTTAAAATCTTGAAAGGTACCTGCAATATTTAAGCTATTATATTATTGTCATTACTATCTCTTCAGTGAAGATTAGCATTACCTTTAGGCTTAAGTGAATACATTTCAAATATCATGGAAAAGGTAGATAAGATTTTCAGGATTAAATGCAAAGAGCGAATATAAAGTTAAATGTATATGGCACATAACTACAGTACTCTTGTGACAATCCTCCTGATGCATCTGGGTGCTCATAAGCAGGACATTAAAGTAAAAATTTTCTTCTTTTGTTGTATGGTATTTGTAACTATTAACCATTGGACTTGAATTTGAAAAACTTGTCCTCTATTGCCGTATCTTGTAACAACCACATTATAACCTTGTAATTCACTTTTGATTTATCAGGTAGCCAACAATATAGTCTTAGATTAGCTTTTTATCCCAGGAGCATCCCATAAAATGATTCTCAGGTCTTAGAAAACCCTCCATAATTATGGCAGCTGATCCACAAAATTCAAACAATGTTATGTTTTTTTAGTCACAACCAGTGGTGGGATTCAAATACCTGAACAACCAGTTCTCTGACTCGATGCAGGCCTGGGCCTAGAACGGACTTTCAGAACTGGCAGCCACGCACTTCCAGCGGGCCATTCTAGGCCTGTGAGGCCTCCTCCAGCCAGCTCTCTGAACTCAAAAACATTTAGCTACCAGTTCTACTGAACCGGTGAGAACCGGCTGAATCCCACCACTGGTCACAACCTATCACAGAACATCTAGTAACCTCTCATGGAACCCTAAAGTAGATGGTGGAGAAAGCCTGCTAGAGACAATATCAACCAGAAGCAGATTCCATCACTGTAGCTTTTTTTCCCCCCTCTAGGTAAGTGGGAACACTTGCAAATGAAACACTGTGCTTCAATTCCTTGATGGTTTTATTTTTCACGAATGCCTATAAGGCTGATATGGGACCATGAAGCCTTGAAGTGATTGGAGATATCTAAACGTATTAGTGTCAACAGGTTTTGGATGCCTCATGGCTGGCAATAAAGAAAGCATTTGGAGACATACTGATGTTCTGGTTTGGGAGTCATATTTCTCTGACAGAAACAGAACCAAAAATAAGCAGTAAAAGAAAGGCAACTATAACATGGTTATTAATTTATGACAGTAAAATTATGTGCTTCTTAGCTACGTGTAATGCACTTCCCATTTAATGCCCTTAAGAAATTCCTCTGGCATGAGTATATATAAAGTGCATCAGGTATTTTTGAAACATATACATGCAGTATGTCTTGATTGGCATTAAATTATGTGACTGACTGATTGATTTAATGAATGATTACATGCCATCAAGTTGGTGTCAAATATTAGCAACAGCAAATAGATTTTCTCCATGATGATCTGTCCCTATCTGACAAATGTAAATACTGCGCCAAATGTTTTACTCTTGTTCAAATGGTGGGATTGAGTTCACTCTCCATACTAATTTCTATTTATAGATCCTTACAGATATTGGTAGATGATAAATCCCACCTTCTCTTAAAACTAACTATGCGGATTGATGTTTATAGGGGAATTTTAACTTCTCCAAAATGTATAGGTTATTTATAGCCCGATTATTTGTTTGTTTTTTACCCATAACAGATTCTCATTTCTGGGTGCCTTTAAAATTTTTCTCTCGGGTTATTCTAAATCAGGGATGACGAACTTGCAATGTCACATGACCTGTTGCAATGTATTGTGACTCTTTTTCCATTGCCGGCAATGGGGTGGGCGTGGTTTCACTATGATACATCCGGCCCGTGGGCTGGCAGTTTGACACCCCTTTTCTAAATTCAGCTGCACTTAGTTCCAATTCTAATTTTTTTTTCATCGGGTTGTGAATGATAGGTTTGTATGCTCAATTTCAGCATGTATTATTTTGATTTAATGGATCTGCAATCCAGTCTACAAGTAAGAAATAATATTGGAAGCTTCTTCAAATGTTATACTGTAGTTTCTGACACAATAGTCGTTAAAACAACCTCTGCAATGTTTTAATCTATAGGTGATCTTTGCATTGAGATATCATATTTCACATAGATCTTCTATCCTAAGCAACAAAGATTGTATACCATGTAATACATTCCTCAAGGTGGTCAATATTAAACCCCAAGGGTTGTTGTTATTGTTATGTGCAGTTAAAGTAGTTTTTTATGAAAGGGGTTAGTGAACAACATGAGATTTCATGAAAGGGTCGATGAGCGGAAGAGTATGGGACCACTGATGTATAAATAGAGTGAGGAAAAAATGGGATTGGTTTCCCAAAGTTCCATTGCAAAGGTTTCAAGTTACAAAAGGGAACTTGTGACATTTTGACAATTCAGTCTCTGGAAATCAGTGCCCTGTTCCCAGGAAATAAATCAAAGTTCCTATTCCAAGAAATTGTAGCAAGTTAACCTAACTTCTCATTTTCCCATCCAATTTATCCTATTTATTTGAAGAACTTTATAAACAAAAATATGCCTCCTCTTAAAATCTGTTAGCAGTTTTCCGCACATTTCTCTAAGAGGAAGCATCCATGGGTGAAACGGAAGGGGGAGGGAATGTGAAAGAAACATTATATGTTTGGCAAAGAACTACAGAATGGACAGCATCTGTGTGACAAGAATACAACACTGCTTGTATCATTTTGACAAAAGCAACGGCTGCTGCAGAGTTCTCTGTCCCAAGCTTATGCATTTTTTCAAGGTATGTTCAATTTATGCAAACATTTCCCCTATGGAACATATTTGTTTTCAATTCAAAACATGTGCATTTCTGTCCAAGCTTTTCTATAATATCTTCCTCCCTCCTGACAAACTTTGTTGCTAAAACTACATTTAAACATATTTACCTTTATCCAGACTAGCCCGCCTGGTGATGGGGGAAAAAAAGTAACCTAAATTCACCTTTTGAGCCCTTACATTTTTAAATCTATCCCTTTTCTGCAAGTCTGTGATTTATTTATTCAAGCAAAGACTGGCACGCCTACATCATGCGCTGTCAAGTGCATATGAAAATGAATGTTCGTGCGCTTATGTTAATAAAAGGACATCAGTTTTAGGCAGCCTGCAATTAATTAAAGAAAGCAGAGCATTTGGCAATTCTTGGATCTAAATATGCTACCATGTGTAAAAGAAATATTATTAGACAGAGGGGATAGGAAGAAAAGCAATGTACAATATCCTGCATAGTGGGCAATAATAATCTTTAATCTCTTTTCTCCCAAATAATAGTCTGCAGCTGTTCTTACAATGTTTAATCACATTAATCACAATGTTTAATATTGCTTTTGCTATAAATGGAGATTTATAGCAGCTGTCTGCAGGATGTACACTTGCCATGGTTCTCCTGTACTACTACTGATAATATAATTAGTTTGATTCTCACTGTTGTATCTGCTAAGTTCTCATGCTAGTAAAGTCATGCTTAAAATCCTACAAGCTAGACTTCAGCAGTATGTGGATCGAGAACTACCAGAAGTACAGGCAGGATTTCGAAGAGGCAGAGGAACTAGAGATCAAATTGCTAACATACGCTGGATCATGGAGAAAGCTAGGGAGTTCCAGAAAAACATCTACTTCTGCTTCATTGACTATGCTAAAGCCTTTGATTGTGTGGATCATAACAAACTGTGGCAAGTTCTTAAAGAGATGGGAGTACCAGACCATCTTATTTGTCTCTTGAGAAACCTATATGCGGGTCAAGAAGCAACAGTGAGAACTGGACACGGAACCACTGATTGGTTCAAAATTGGGAAAGGAGTCCGGCAAGGCTGTATACTGTCGCCCTGCCTATTTAACTCATATGCAGAGCACATCATGAGAAAGGCAGGGCTAGATGAATCAAAAGTTGGAATTAAGATTGCTGGAAGAAATATCAACAACCTAAGATACGCAGATGATACCACTCTAATGGCAGAAAGTGAAGAAGAACTAAAGAGCCTCTTGTTGCGGGTGAAGAAGGAGAGTGCAAAACTTGGGTTGAAACTTAACATTAAGAAAACCAAGATCATGGCATCTGGCCCTCTCAATTCCTGGCAAATAGATGGGGAAGAAATGGAGGTAGTGACAGATTTTGTTTTCCTGGGCTCCAAGATCACTGCAGATGGGGACTGTAGCCAAGAAATTAAAAGACGCTTGCTCCTGGGAAGGAAAGCCATGGCAAATCTAGACAGCACGCTAAAAAGCAGAGACATCACCCTGTCAACAAAAGTGCGTATAGTCAAGGCTATGGTCTTCCCAGTTGCAATGTATGGCAGTGAAAGTTGGACCATAAGAAAGGCTGAGCGCCAAAGAATTGAGGCCTTTGAACTATGGTGCTGGAGAAGACTCCTACGAGTTCCTTGGACTGCAAGGCGATCAAACCGGTCAGTCCTAGAGGAGATCAATCCTGACTGCTCTTTAGAAGGCCAGATCCTGAAGCTAAAGCTCAAATACTTTGGCCATCTAATGAGAAGGAAGGACTCACTGGAGAAGAGCCTAATGCTGGGAAAGATCGAGGGCAAGAGAAGAAGGGGACGACAGAGAATGAGGTGGCTGGATGGAGTCACTGAAGCAGTAGGCGTGAGCTTAAATGGACTCCAGAAGATGGTAGAAGACAGGAAGGCCTGGAGGAACATTGTCCATAGGGTCGCGATGGGTCGGACACGACTTCGCAGCTAACAACAACAACATCTGCTAAGTGGCCAATCAGGTTCTTTCTGTTTCACTGTTCACACCTCCTTCCCTCTAACTGCACCTGTAGTCATCTATGAACCTCTGACCTTATTTAAATAGTTTGAAATGTACCAAAATCTAGTTCTTTATAACCTCTTATCAGATTAGGAGGACCTTCAGAGGACTCTGAACATTTTCTGCTTAGAATATTAAATTAATAGATTGCAAATTTAGCATGTGCTGGTACTTACCTTTAAAGCCCTACATGGCCTAGGCCCAGGATATTTGCAGGACCGTCTGCTGCTCACACAGAGAGGGCCTCCTCAGGGTGCCATCGGCTAGACAATGGCCTTCTCTGTGGGAGCGCCAGCCCTGTGGAACTAACTCCCCCTTGAGCTCCGGATGGCCCCGGATCTCCGGTCCTTTTGCCGTGGCCTTAAAACATTCCTTTTTCATCAGGCTGACCTGGACTGACGATAGGGTTTTTTAAAATGTTTTTTTTAAATTTTTAATTGTTTAGTTTAACTTATTTATTGGGGCTGTTTATTTAATTTCTTTTAACTTTTGTATTGTTGTTTTTATTGTTGTTAGCCGCCCTGAGTCCTTCGGGAGATAGGGCGGCATATAAGTCCCAAAAATAAATAAATAAATAAATGTACAGTCCATGAAAGAGACCTAAAACAAGATGGATTGACAACATCAGCAAGTATTGCAGGCCCAATTCGGAACATGCCTTCCTCCTGCAGTGGATAGTCAATGGCTAAGATGATGGTAGTGATGAAACTTACATCCTAATCACCCAGGACAGCATAGCATAGAAAACAATATACATTTTGAATAGTGAATGATCAAACTTTAACAAGAAAGCAATTATAATACATAGTGAGAGCTCAAAGAATTTGAAATGTTTTCCATAATCCCTGATAGCTGTCGACCTTCTCATCTATAGATGTTTTGCAGAAAAACTACTTCAGATGAAGCCAAATAGATTTTTTTTAAGAAGGGAAGGAAGAAATTATAAATGTAAGGATGCTTGAAGTGGGACTTGAACTCTTTTTTGGCTGGCTTGACACCCCACTATACAATACAAAACTACTGTTTGTATTTGAGGGATACCCTTTCTCCCTGCTGTTCCCATTTCCCAGTGGTGAGTATTTTTCAAAGTTTTTTTTTTCAAATGTGACAAAACACAACTAATTTAACCTTCAAAACATCTTTTCAGGATTATTGCCATGTGGTTTAATCAGTTCCCCAATTTGGATCCCTAATGTAAATTAAGGAATTGCATAGACTTTTAGAAAGAATGAAGGTGGCTTTTTTATTTTTCATTCTTTTTTCTTGTACAAAGAGGGTTTAATGTATGCATATTTTGTGAGAGACCCCTAACATTTTTTCAAAGAAAGAGTTAACTCCACTCATGAGGTTTGGAAAATTGTATCCACCAAATTGAACTGCATTAAAGGGCACTTTTTGTTTCTATGGGGCAAGAGCTTATCTTCTGCTTCATGAATAATTATATGTCTAAAATTAACTACGGTTTTTCTCTCTTTACCTTCTGTATCTGAGGGCCAAATTAAACACGATGCCATTTATGCAATTAGCAACTGCAAAAATAGCTTCTGAAATGTAAATAGCTGGCCTTCTCTTTCTCTGCTGGGGTTTTGATGGGGGAGGTAAAAAAGGTCAAGTCTTCAAGATGATGCCTGATAAATTTATGGACCTATCCATGAACTTTCCTTAAAGAAAAAAAAATCCTCTTCTAAATCCCGTCCCCACTTTTGCTCTTCCTGGAGATCACCTATGTAATTACTAACCATATTTGCTTCTGATGAACATTTCAAATACAAACAAATTTAGCTCAGTGCTTCCTCTGAGAGGTGGTAGGGGAGATAGAAACCTGTATCCTCTTTTTTTCTTTTCCCTGATCCCATGCCAACTGTGATGTAGTGTTTCTTCCAACAATGATAAAATTTTAGGTAAAATAGAGGAGTTTCATTGATCCTGCAGCAATTCAATATCTTATTACATTACATGTCCTTTGGGTAATGAGGGGGCTTTGGTGCTCTCTGAGCTTGGTCGTTTTCTTGCAACTGTTTCATTACCCAAACTAGGTAAAATTATCAGTGCATTTTCAGGCAATGTCTGGCAAACTCTGCCTCTCTCATATGCTTATCAATATTACATGGGGAGGAAGGTTGTCCCTATTCCTTTCTTGCATACTTATTGCCTTTTCTCTACAGCAGTGGTGGCGAACCTATGGCACGTGTGCCACAGGTGGTATGCAGAGCCCTCTCTATGGGCACGTGTGCTGTTGCCCCAGTCCTAGGCCTTCAGCTGTGTTTTATAAAACTTTTTTGCTTTAGGCCTCTGCCACCATGTGCAAAAAAAGGTTCAATCAATCAATCAATTTCAACTTCTCACAGGAAAAAAAAAAGATCTTGCAAAATTAGAATTGATTGATTGAACTTTTTTGTCCCACCTAGTCTGCTGCTACCACCACAGACATGCCCACCCAATTGGCCACACCAACCCAATGGGCCACACCCACCCAATGGGCCACGCCCACCCAGCACCCAATGATTGATAAGTGGGTTTTGGGTTGCAGGATGGGTACTCGGTCTCTAAAAGGTTTGCCATCACTGGCCTACAGCATGTATACTTCAGATATAAACACAGAAACTTTGGCAGTATTTTGTCACTGCCTTCCACCTTGAGTTGAGATATGGCTACTAGTCTAAATTTATCAAGCTGGCTTTGTACCTAATGTAGGGCTAGAACTCACAGTCTCCCAGGTTCTGGCTTGGTATCATCACCACGGAATTAAACTGGTTCTCTTTATAAAATTATAATTATTTATGCAAAGACTTAGTTGTCTTAAGACATCTATCATGCTGGAAAGATAAAAAGAAAGAGGACAGGATGGCCAACAGCATGGTAGATGTACTCAATTACAAGCGCCATCACCCTAGATCTGAAGGGTTTAGTGGATGTGCAAAAAAGCTTTAAAAAGCTTGGCTCCAAATATATACAGAAGGTCTGAAAGATCAATGTTCGATTGAAGTCATAACTTTCCCTTTTAAGATTAATAAATAGACAATTAAAAAAACATAGAAGATTATTTCAATATATGACAATTGTAGTAAGATTATTTACCCATTGTGGAGGAGTGGTTGGTGACAGATTTTGCCAAAATTGATAAAATAACTTCTTTGATTACAGAAAAGCTACTATCTACAATTATGTCTATCTGGTAGCCTCTTATAGACTTTTTGCATAAAAATGAAAAAAAAATGTACTTGTTATAATTTTAATGATTAGACATGATAGAACGAAGAGTAATATGATGTAACTTTAGAAAGAGAGGTTAAAATATATTTGTATGTATAACTGCTGTGAAGAATATTGGAAGTTCTTTGGGGTTTTTTTCTTTCATTTTTTTTCCTTTTCTTCTACCTTTGCTTCTTCTTTTATTTGTTTTTTTATTTCTTTTACTTCTTACTTTCTATTAATTGTTTAGCTTTTATCTCTAGTTTAAATGCTTTAATAAAAAAATATACCATCTGTACTCATTGGAATTAAGCTACAGGGATGCTCCTTGTATGATTTAAAAAACTGGGGTTCTTGGAAGAAACATGGGATAAATATGGAATTAAATAAAATTGTAACCTTTATTGCAGTTATCAGGTAGATGAAAATAGTATATGCAGAGCAGATGCATTTTAAATTCAAAGAGAAATGTTCCATTACCGGTAATCTTTTCTGTAATGTAATCAATTCAATTCTCTTTAATCAGATGTTGGCCAAATGTGGATTAATACATACCTAGAAAAAACATTTATTTGGGAGGTGAAATAAAAATGCCTCTTCTATGGTATTAAGGGATATGCTTTATTGCTTTTTCTCATAATACAGACTTAAAATTTGGCAGCACTTGTCCAAGTATCTTCATAATATATTTGTAGTTCTAAACAAAGCTTTTATTTTTTTGGTAAGCTGAATGTTGTTTAGTTGAATAGCTTTAGATATTTTTCTCCCAGCAATTTTTACAATTCCGTCATTATAGATCGTAATGCTCCAAAAGCAGTTCAAAGGCATGCAAATGCATGTAGATAAATAGGTATCACTTTGATGGGATAATAACAACGTTCTGTGCACTTTGATGTATAGTCATGCTGGCTATATGAGCATGGAAAGGGTCTTTGGTCAATGCTGGCTCTCTTGGCTTCCTTGGCTAAGAGCACTGCCCCCTAGAGTCAGATATGACTGGACAGGGAAAACCTTTTACCTTTAATGTTCCAATAACTGTGGAGGAACATTTGTTGGTTTATTTCATAATCTCTGCATTTCAGTTATTAACTTCCAACAATTTACACCTTTTCCAATTTTTAGAGCTATTCCACTGTTATTTTACATTTCTACATCTATTTGCAAAACTTACTGTCCTTAACTACTCTGATCTATGACATACTATGTTCTAGATCAGAGTTCCCCAACCTTTCCAGCTTTGCGGACCAGCAGGCGGGGGGGGGGGGGAAGGGGATGATTCCACGTGAATGGCTGGCAACTGCATACATGCAACTCCATTTGTATGAACTCTGGGCACATGGGCCCACCAGTTGCACAGATAGAGCATGTGTGCATGTGCTCATATGCTGCTTGTGCAAGTGGGGATGCACACAGGCATGTTTGCTCACTAGCCTACCACTTCCGTGGCCTAGTTCCAAATAGCTCACAGCCCAGAGATTGGGGGCGCCTGTTCTAGATCACTCTGTCATTCTATCAGAATTCAGAAATCTTCTTTTTTTTTACTTCTTTGCTTATTCTGGAACACTTTTTCAGTCTTATGGTCAGACTAATAATTTGGGGCACTAAATGTGCTTGCTTTACATAAACTCTAATGTACCATTTTTGCAAAACAACTTAATTTGGGCAATTTTGCCATAGCTACCTGTTAGCCTTGACTTTCTCCTTGCATGAGCTATATTTGCTGCTGTTCCAGCATTTTGAACTTTTGTTTTTATGGGATTTATCATTGCTACTTGTGCTTGCAATGAATATATTAATGCTTCTGTTTCATGAGGAGTTCAATCCGAAGCAACTGCCAAATTTTCTTGCCTTTAATTTTATTTTCATTATTGACCATGCAGAGGTTTCTCTTTTTGATAATTTATTTCTTATTATTGTCATAATCATTCAAGGTTAAATACTGCCTTTGATTCTGTCAAACTCAAAACGATTTCTTTATAGAAACTTATTTTCTATTAATGTTATTCTCCTATTGTTATCATTATTAATACTGTTTTGTATAGAGGAACCTGGCACAATGGTTGAGAATAAAAGAGTCTGTCTTGAATTGACATACTATATATATAATTATTTGCTTTGTTCTAAAAGCCATCACCATGATAAATTTGCAGCTGTTCCTATCTTTCAGGACTAGTAATACAGAATACATCTAACAACTACATTTGCATATAGAAAGTATCATTGACCTTTGAGTTTAAAAAGGCAGAATTTTATAAGAAAACCCATTTAGAACAAACTACTTAGATCAGGTGAAGCAGGGCAGCACAAAGAAGATATAAAAGGATTGCGTATTCACAAAGAAATATGAAAAATAGCATGAAGATCTCAAAATAACATCTCTTTTACAGAAAACTCTTAAGTGATTTTTTTTAAGATTAAGGGGTTTTTTTTATAATTCACACTGAAACCAGTATTATCTTTGTCATTACACAACATAAAACCATCTTCAGAGGAGATACTGGAATAAAGTGGTGGTAGCCTCTTAGATATTACTTCTGAACTCCCTTATTTTTATTTTTTTACATTTTATTTATTCATTATTTTATTGAGCTCACAACCAGTAGTTATATCAGTTGATCTCACAACGGCTATTGCTACCTGCTCTCGTAAGTATGGCAGAGAAGATCATCATAACACAAGGTTTGAAATAAAATTCATCAGCCAATCCAGATGGCTTCTGGATATTGAATGGAGATAAGATGCCATCTTTCCTTTTATCCCAGGCAGCAACATCTTTTGGGCCTATCCCTCAAATGAATTAGATA
Source organism: Vipera berus (assembly GCF_964194415.1). NCBI lineage: Eukaryota > Metazoa > Chordata > Lepidosauria > Squamata > Viperidae > Vipera > Vipera berus. The sequence goes on from NC_138203.1 coordinate 249,187,794, forward strand.
GGTATCAAACCTATCAATTTATACATTTTAAAGCTTTCTCTTAAACATAAGAGTACAGGAGGCCTAATCCTTATCCACTTGGTCACCTTAACTCAGGGGAACAGTAGCAATAGCAACTGGGCTTCCAAATACTTTGGGCATTGTCCAAAAATACTTAAGAACGTGTATAATAAATGACAACCTAAGCACCTAGCAATAGCACATAGACTTATATACCACTTCATGGTGCTTTACAGCCCTCTCTAAGCAGTTTACAGAGTCATCATATTGCTCCCAACAATCTGGGTCCTCATTTTACCAACCTCAAAAGGATGGAAGGCTGAGTCAACCTTAAGCCAGTCAGAATTGAACTCCTGGCAGTGAGCAGTGAGTTATATTTATATTTATTTATATTTATTAAATTTTTATACCGCCCTTCTCCTGAAGGACTCAGGGCAGTGTACAGGGCAATAAATATTAAAAAACGAAGTACAAAAGTTAAAAAACAATTAAATATTATGCCCGATATATACAGTAATTAAAAAACCATGTTAAAACCCCAACCCCTAACCCATCAAACCAGGCCGGATTGTTCAAATAAATAAGTTTTTAGATCCCGCTGGAAGGAGCGAAGATCGGGGGCCATCCGGAGCTCAACTGGCAAGCGGTTCCACAGGTCTGGCGCGCCCACAGAGAACGCCCTCCCCCTGGGGGCCACCAGTCGACATTCTCTGATCGGAGGCACCCTGAGGACGCCCTCTCTGTGGGAGGGCACTGGACGGAGGGAAGTTGACACCGGCCGCAGGTGTTGCCATAGGTAATCTGGACCCATGCCATGTAGGGCTTTGTAAGTCATTACCAACACCTTGAATCTCACCCGGAGGGCAACTGGAAGCCAATGCAGCTCGCGGAGCAAAGGTGTAACATGGGAGTATCGGGAGACTCCCAACACAACTCACGCGGCTGCATTCTGCACCAGTTGGAGCCTCCGAGTGGTCTTCAAGGGCAGCCCCATGTAGAGAGCATTACAGTAGTCCAGACAAGAGGTCACGAGCGCATGAGTGACTGTACGCAAGGCATCCCGGTCCAGATAGGGCCGCAACTGGCGCACCAGGCGAACCTGGGCAAAGGCCCCCCTAGTCACAGCTCCAATATGATCTTCTAAAGAGAGCTGTGAGTGTAGGAGGACCCCCAAGTTGCGCGCCCTATCTAAGGGGGGTAATAACTCACCCCCCCATGGCAAGAGATGGAGTAATCTGAATTTCCCGGGATGCCGGCACGAACAGCCACTCAGTCTTGTCAGGGTTGAGCCGAAGCCTGTTCCTCCCCATCCAGACCCGGACCGCCTCCAGGCAACGGGACATCACGTCGAGGGCATCACTGGGGTGGTTTGGGGTCGAAATAAAAAGCTGGTTATCATCAGCATACTGATGATACCCAACTCCAAAACCATGAATGATCTCAACCAGTGGCTTCATATAGATGTTTTTTTTTTTATTAAAGAGTTTTACAATATTTTACAATATATCCCCAAATCCTTCCCACCCCAACCCCCCACTTCCCCCCCCCCACTTCCCAGAGCTAAATACAGGATTATAGTTACAACAATCATATTCTAAATAAAAATTTACACAATATACAATCAACCAAATTCGTACTGCGCTTTAACTCTCTCTTAGCATAACTACTAACAATAACAATATCCCACTAAATTCTACTCATAAGCTAAATGGAACTTTTTGGTCCCATATTTGTTTTCAATATAATTTATCCATCTCCTCCAAACTGAAATATATCTCTCCTGTGAGTGATCCTTTAAATAAGCAGAAATCTTGGACATTTCTGCAAGATTAGAAACTTTAAACACCCATTCTTCTACCGTGGGCAGATTGTCCTTCTTCCAATATTGTCCCACCAGTAACCGTGCTGCCGTTATCAAATTCAACATCAGATTAGTCTCTTTGACATCACAATTTACAACAATACCCAGTAAGAACAATTGCGGGGAAAACTTTATCTTCCTCTTAAAAATCTTTTGAATGTTCCACCAAATTTTAATCCAGAAGGCTTTTATGTTTCTACAAGTCCACCACATGTGGAAATAGGTAGCTTCTAAGCTACCACACCTCCAACACTTAGACTGCAGATTAGGATACATGTTGGACAACTTCTTGGGATCCAGATGCCATCTTTAAAACATTTTGTAAAAATTTTCTCTTAAATTTTGAGCCTGGGTAAATTTAACATTTCTAACCCAAATTATCTCCCAGGTGTCCAACGAGATTGGTTCCTGAATATTTTGTGCCCATTTTACCATGCAATCTTTAACCAATTCCGTTTCCGAATCCAATTCAATTAAAGCATTATATATCCTCTTTATATGTGCACATTTTGAATCTCTAATTTGCTTTACTAAATTTTGATCTGTAATTGTGATACCAACCTTTTGATCTGACTTCCACCTAGCTTTCAATTGGGTATATTGAAACCAAGAGTAATTTATGTTTTCTTGTCTTAACTCCTCTGCTGATTTAAGTTGCCAATCATTCCCTTGCAATTTGAGTAGTTCCTTATAAGAAACCATATCCATACTCACTCCCATAGATACACCCTCTATCGTGTGTCCAGGAATTCCCCAAATCGGTATTTTATAATTTAACTTATTATAGTACTTTTTCCAGACACGCAGTAAAGCACTTCCAAGAATATGGGATTTAAAAGCCCTGTCTACCTTCTTATCATAAAGCAAGTATGCATGCCATCCATATACCAAATCCCATCCCTCAAGATGAAGTATTCTCTTGTTAGTTAAATTAAGCCAATCACTAACCCAGGTCAAAGCAGCCGCATCATAGTACAATTTCAAATTCGGCGCCTTGAGTCCCCCTCTTTCCCTGGCATCCTGTAAAATCTTGAATTTAACTCTTGGTTTTTTCCCCGCCCAGATAAATTTGTTAATACCCTTCTGCCATTGATCAAGGTTGGCATCCTTTTTCAGTATAGGTATCATCTGAAACAGAAAGAGGAACTTTGGTAGAACATTCATTTTAACAACTGCAATTCTTCCCAGTAGTGATAATTGTAATTTTTTCCAATTATTTAAGTCCCTTTGTACCTTCAACCATAGTGTTTCATAATTATTCTTATACAATTTTACATTTGAGGCTGCAATATGCACTCCTAGATATTTAACCTTCTTCACTATTTCAAAACCTGTTAAGTTAGATAACATATCCCTTTCACTTGTAGATAAATTCTTGGATAATATCTTAGTTTTATTACTGTTCACCTTAAACCCAGAAACCTTACCATACTGAGTTATAATTTCCATCAAGTCTACAACCGACTGTAGCGGTTGGGATACTGTCACAACCAAGTCATCAGCAAAAGCTCTCAGTCTATAATCATTCTGTTTTATTTTAATTCCCTTTATCAAAGAGGACTCTCGAATTTTAATTAGTAAAATCTCTAATGTTAAAACAAACAATAATGGTGATAGGGGGCAGCCCTGCCTTGTACCTTTTTCAATTCTAAAAGTCTCTGTTAGTCCCCCATTAACTATAATTTGTGCAGTTTGTTGTTGATATATAGCTTTAATAGCATGTAGAAAACCTTCTCCAAAATTCATCTCCTCAACAACTCTTAATAAAAACTGCCAATTCAATTGGTCAAAGGCTTTCTCTGCATCCAAAAATATCAGTGCTGCGGAGACTTGGTTGTTCTTATCCAAATATTCAAGCAAGTTAACAATTTGTCTTACATTATTTTTCATATACCTCCCAGATATAAATCCCAATTGGTCACTATGAATCATTTGTTTCAAAACTTGCATTAATCTATTAGCCAATACTTTCGCAAAGATCTTATAATCTGTATTTAAGAGCGATATAGGTCTATAATTTTTAGGTTGGGTAAGATCTTGATCCTCCTTTGGGATCAACGATACAAAAGCTGTCCTCCATGATGGAGGAACTGCGCCTCCAGTCTGAATTTCATTAAACAAAATCTTTAAGGGTTCAATCATTTCAGGCAGCAACTTTTTATAATAAATTGCTGTTAATCCATCTGTTCCTGGAGTTTTGCCCAATTTCAACTGTTTAATAGCTAAAGAAATTTCTTCTGGTGTAATTGGGCAATTCATCTCAAGTTGTTGTTCTTGTGAAAGTCTTGGGAAATGAGCTCCCTGTAGATACTTATCTATATCTAGAGCTTGTATATTCTCTTTAGAATATAATTTCGAGTAAAAATCTAGGAAACTCCTCTTAATCAAATTTTGTTGGTAGACTTCTTTTCCTTTATATTCTATTTTGTCTATAGTACGTAATTTCTGTTTCTTCCTTAATTGATAAGCCAGCCATCTACCAGGCTTGTTGGCGTTACAGAAAGTATTGTGTTTGGCATAACGCAAATTAGTTGCTACTTGATCAGCCAATAGCATATTAAATTGTTCTTTCAATAAATGTATTGAGATCTTTAAATTATTATCCAATGGATTCAAAATAAACTTTTTCTCTTTAATTTTAATCTCTTCCTCAATATCTAAATGTTTTTGCACTTGCTTCATATAGATGTTGAACAGGAGAGGCGAGAGGACCGATCCCTGAGGAACTCCACAAATGAGAGGCCTCAAGGTCGACCTCTGCCCCCCTGCCAACACCAACTGTGAACATCCCAGAAGGTAGGAGGAGAACCACTGGAGAACTGTGCCTCCCACTCCCAACCCCCTGAGACGTCGCAGCAAGATACCATGGTCGATGGTATCAAAAGCCGCTGAGAGGTCTAAAAGGACTAGGACAGAGGAACAACCCCTGTCCTGAGCCCGCCAGAGATCATTCACCAGCGCGACCAATTCCGTCTCCATGCTGTACCCGGGCCTGAAGCCTGCTATGCTGCATTCTAATCACTGCATCACCATGGTTTATTCTCAATCTAAGAAAAATAGATGGCAGAATCCTCAGTGTAATAGGCAACATCTCCTTTTCTTTATATTCATTTTTCTTTTCATAGGTGGGGAATATCAGAATCCATGGCGTAGAGGGGACTTAAAACCTTACTCTGGTGCCATTTTCTCAGTAGGAAATGGTTTGTCTCCAGTTATTGCAAGTCTTTGGATTTCTTATACATGTCACGGCAATATAGCTCCCTGGTGTTGGCCAATTATTGTTCCACCTTTTAAAAAGCTCATTCAGAGTCGATAAATTCACACAATGTGATAAAGCCTAATTCTAGATTCACAAAGCTCAGTTGTTGCATTCATATAAAATGCTATCCCCAAGTAAATAAACCATATCATGGATTATTATGGTAGCTAAAAAAATGGCTGGGCTCCCCAAAACGTGCTAAATCATTAACTCCTAAACCCATTTTAGCCTATTCCTAGCTTGTTGAATGAATGGTGCTAAAGAATATTAAGCAAAAAACTCCCTAAATTTCACAAGAATGCTTCTCTAATGCATATTTGGTCTGATAGCCAAATCTGGCCATAGGTTCTGCCTCGATTTACCTTCCCAATAAGCAACTGTGTCAGAAGATCATTTAAAAGCAGTTTATTAGGGTACTCTGATAAAGTAGGATCTCCCTATGAAAAGGGAGAACCCTGAGGCACATCTTATAGTTAACAAAACAAAGAAAATATAAGAGGAAAGTTGATTGGACGGAATAAAAATAGCCTCCCCTTTGCATGGAAAACCAGTTACATGGCAATGTCAAACATGTTACTGTCAAGGATTAAACTTTGGCAGCTACATGACTCAGCATTTCATCTTGCATTTAAATTAAGGGGGGGAGGTGTTACTTTCAAATGGGTTAAATGGAGAAGCGAAAACTCTTCAATTCAGCTGAGACCGTGAGAGCCTGAAGTCTTGTCAAGGATACCAGAACAGGTGGAGATTTGAAGTAGACAGTTCCCATAACAAAATGAACCTGTTGATATGAATTACATAAGACTTTGGGGATTTGTCTGGGAAACTTAAATCTATGAATTGGTGTTGGAACCTTAGAGTTAGTTTTCCCTTGACAAAACCATGCACTGTATTCAATAAACAGTAAGATGGAAAAGGAATGAACCTAGAGTTTTATGTGGATTCTCAATCTGGATGTTGATAGTTATATCTCTGCATCCCATAATATCACACATGTTCATTAAAATGAGGTCTGATGTCAGGAGGGGCATAAATTTTAGGGGAAAAGTTTGTTTAGAGTTTACAAAAGACGTAAACCAGAACCCAATTTTTCCTGTCTGGAGCTAGTCTCTAACCAGCTTATCTTTTCATTTTAGGAATGTTCAAAGCTATTCCTATATTCCAGTCTGTAATGAGCCCAAACATAATTTTAAAGGAGAGAAAATAAATCAAAATACAAACTATCTTAGCTAACCAGTTACAAAATCCATGTCATATGGCCCTCGGGTCTGAAATGGATCTGAACTAAGGCTTGAGCTGAAATCCCGTATCCAATTTCTCACAAATATTCCCCACTGTCCTGACTTTTAATTCTCTTGGAGTTGCTGACATTTACATTTGCTTTAAATGGGCATTAAGTTTTCACTTTCATCCTTGTTTCTTAGAATCACTTTTTAAGCCCCATGGTGCTCCTAGTGCCGTAAAAATTTCATCACAGTGTCTGGAAGGCCTGCCTTTCTTCAGTTTCTCACAGTAACACAGTAAGTTGTGATCTAGTGTCCCACCCACCACATTCCAAAAAGGGCAATATAGGTAGGCTTGGATTTACTACCACAGTTGGAACTAGAAATTCTGTTCTAAATCATTATGATGATCGAGTCAGACCTGATTTTATAACAATTTTATGGAAGTCATTAAATGAATCCAGCTTCTCTAATTAGCATTTTTTGCCAAGATTTTTGAAAAGAAAATCATGACTACGTGACTTGAGGACTCTGCAACCTGTTAAACTGGTTGCCAAATTGTGATTACATGACCCACAATGGTGAAGCGATGATCACAAGCATAAATAAGACACTTTTTCTAAGGTTTTTGTAACTTATGGGAAACAAACAAATAAATAAACAAACTTTGAATCATCATTAAATAAAACATCACAAGCTGAGGACTACATGTATAGCAAATTTAGTAGATGGTGCTTGTGTAATCAGGCAAGGTACAGGACTTTTTAAATAAAGGGTTAAAAGAAAGACAAGGCAAGACCCCCCCCCAAAATCAAAACAAAACAAAATAGAAAACGTTCAACATCATAGAAAATTAATATTGTAAGCAATAAGGTTTTTCCTACCTATAGAGGACTGAGATGAAATTAAACACTAGTAGCACAGCATTGTCATCTACTGTAGACTTTTAATAGGGGAGTGGGTATTTTATCCAACTAAGTTTTAAAAAGCAAAAATGTTCCCATTTTTAACTACTTTAAACCACAGAATCCATTTTTCCCTGGTAAAACCTTGCATGCTTTGCTATGTATAGTGTACATGAATAAAGAAAATACTTGGTCCAATTATAATTCTGCAAACTGATGGCTTCTTTTTAGTAAACTTTAATAAAGGCTGTAAACGTGTTAGCTAAAAATTCAAAGAACAAGAAGAGCAAATCCTGCGAATAAGAGAAAGTAGGCTAGGAGAGATAAGATAAATGACAATAACAAAACAAAGCTATAACAAAACTGTCACAATCTTCATTGATGTTACTTCTAAAGGAATAATGAAAGAGAATTACAAAAAGACAAATGGGGTAGAGAAAATAAATCAATAAAAATAACAGAAAATCCTGAAATACAGTATTTACTGTATTGTATATTTTCCTTCCTAAAAGTGTGTTCATAGTAAACCCTCACTGGCAGATTATTGTAGGTACCTATAACAAACATTTGGAGGCTTCTAAATTCATTTGAGCATTCCCAAGAATTGACTTACTATAGCAACTACAGGAAACAAGCTGGAATGTTATTGTTGTGACTCAGGGCCAGCCTGTGGGTCCGGCAGCCGGCTCAGATGTCTCGGATGACTCAGATGAGGGGGAGGAGGAGGGTGTGGAAGACGAACTGGCTGATGATGGCTTGGAGGCTTCGCAGAGCCCCCAGCCGGGGCCCTCTTCTCAGCTGCGCGAGCCCGATAGTGCGGAGGATGATGACCCACAGCTGGCCCTGTTCAAGGACGCCCGACGCAGGAGGCAGTCGAGCAGGAACAAACAGAGAAAGGCTGTGGGACTCCTCGGGAGGAGGCACAGGGAGGCCACGCCCTGAACTCTAAATAAAAGGAGTGTTTGGGGAAGGGCTGGTTGCTGAAAGCAACCCTTCCGTTTGAGGATTCAAGTTCCAGTGTTTTGTTTCTTGTTCTGTTGTTTGAGTAATAAATCTTGGCAGACGCTTTCCAGCCTCAGACGCTCTCCAGTCTCTACTGTTTGAACAGGGGTTTGCCTTATTGCAAGGCCGGTAGCAGGCTGGTTCAGAACAGTTATAAGACCACATCTAGGCATAGCTTATATTAATGGAGATTTTTATGAATAAGGCAAATTCCAATATTGTGCGTATTAGTTTACTGCAGAAGTCACCAATATTTTCATGCTGACAGCCCAGAGGGAAAGGGAGCAGGTGGGAAATTTGCCAGGGCCACGCACACCCACACGGCACTAGCAGCCCCATTTCTGCATGTGCACAGTGCTACCCACCACTTCTGTTAGTGCTCACGCATGCATGAATGGGCCGCACACCCCACACGGGTCTAGTGGCCCATTTGTGCATCCGTGCATGTGCTAGCAGCTGCCTCTGCTAGCGCCATGCACATGTTCAAACAGGCCACGCAAACCCCCACACTAGTAGTCCTGTTTGCGTATGCATGCATGCTCTCTAGCCACCACCGCTGCTAGCCCTATGCACATGTACAAACAGGTCTGCGGGCACTAGCGCAAGTGGGGGTGAGTGTGTGCACACATGGTGGCCAGTAGCCCATGGCCTGGCAGTGGGCCACAGACCATAGATTGGGGACCCCTGGTTTACTGTATGTATTTTTAAGGACAAGATATAGGCAATATTATATAGTTTTTAGATTAAATATTCCAGTTTAAGTAGCACATCATGACTGTAGTTAAGGCAAACCCGACATAAAACAGAATAAAAGAATCAGAAGGAATCTTGTAGGCCTTCTACTCCAACCCCCTGATCAAGCAGGAGACCCTATACCAATCCACATTTGATTACACTTGTGTCATATTGCCCCAAATGTACCAAAACAGCTAAGGCTGATAAGCTATCCTATACCTTCTGTACTTTTTGAAGAGGAACCATAATGTACACATGACATGAACCATAATGTACACGTGAACCATAATATACATGTGACATGTATCAGAGTGACATGATAGCAGTGTTCCAATATTTGAGGAGCAGTCACAAAGAAGAAGGGGTCAGGCTATTCTCCAAAGCACCAGAAAGCAGAACATGAAACCATGGATGGAAACTAATCAAGGAGAGAACCAAGCTAGAACTAAGGAGAAAATTTGTTCTCCTGACAATAGGAACAATTATACAGTGGAATGGCTTGCTTCCAGAAGCTATGGGTGCTTCATCATTGGAGTTTTTCAAGAGACTGGTCAGCCACTTGTCTGAAATGGTGTATGGTCTCCTGCTTGAGACCTTTCCAGCTCTGTTCTGAATTGAAATTTGACACCTGTATTTTGATTCTGAGAATGCTTTCAGTTTGGTTTCATAGCTTTAAAAGTTGCTCTTTTTTGTCTTATATGCTGTAATAACAGCACTGGCATTCAAGAAATTATGAAGTGAGCATCCAAACCTCTATCTATAGATCAGAATTAACATTGGTGCTATAGATGATCACACTCCAGAAATTGTGGGTGCTCTAACACTGGACATTTTTAAGAAGAGATTGGACAACCATTCGTCTGAAATGGTATAGGATTTCCTGCTGGAGCAGAGGGTTGGACTAGGAGACCTCCATGGTCCCTTCTACTTCTGTTATTGTGTGTATGTATGTATGTACTATGTGTGTGTGTGTGTGTGTGTATCCTGAATTAATCCCAAATTAATTGATAGTCCATATTTCTCAAACTGCTCTGAAAAGGTAAGAACCTATCAGCAGAGCTTCTCTTGGCTAAGACGTGGGACTGTGAATCAAGTCAGCATACTTGATTCTCATTAAACCATAGTTCAGTAACTTTTCATACAGAATAACAGAGTTGGAAGGACTTTGAAGGTCTTCTAGTCCAGCCCCCTGCTCAAGCAGGAGACCCTATACCTTTTTAGATCACCAATCTAAATGATCACTAAATGATCTAAAAGATCACCAATGATCATTAATACTGATTATTTTATATCGGTGATTACCATCACTGCGACCATCAGGCTTAGATATCCCATGACAGTCTCCATGAAGCACAGCATCATTAACTAGGTAGGTTGTCTCACCCATTGACTAAGCACAGTGGAACTTCTGTCTTTAATTATGCATCAACCAATAATACATCAGATATAAAGGAACCTATCTTGGAGAGAATTTAATGATTTTTAAAAAAAAACTTGTTTGCTTATTCTAAAACTGACCTCATATTTTGTAACAAGATGTTTGCAATTAAATGAGTCTTTATCACTTTACACCTATCGCTTGGTAGATATTCGCTGTAGTATCATTTGAGAAAAAAGGATATTTAAATAAAAAGGTACTGTTTGTATCTGAACCCTGCCTACTGAAATTGCAGACATGGGCTTTGGGTCACCCTATAGTAAATGTTTTTTAAAAAGAAGAGAAAAAAGACAAGGAAATTTCTATGAGCACTTCTTTAAAACTTTTTCCCTTGGTTCCTATGACACCATCAACATAAGATGCCTAACTTTAGTAGGGCCTCAAAAGAATAATGAAAGTAGGTCTTGGCACAGCACTATGAACTGTGTTGGGAGGTTAATCTGTTTCTAAATCTGTTGACAATTGATTCACTGTTTAATGCCAAATTTAGGGCATTGTGGTCCTTCTGAGAAGCTCATCCAGGAGTAGCTGCCAATGGCGGAATATTTAAAAGACAAATTTCCCCAGAAGCTGTTCTGAAGTATCAGTCCTCCAAGGTCCTTGTTAACTCTTCAGCCAAGATATGCAATTAGGGGAACAGAAGTTTTTGATCTTAGTATCCTGGTCAAGTTTATTGTTTTCATTTTAGATTATAATGCTCAATGCTTGGGTTTAGCACACCATTTTGATTCTGTTCCATACATTTTATGTATGGGTATGTATGCAGAGACATGCCAACATTTGTTTTATAACTCATCACTGATAAACAATTGTTAATATTTATTTAGTCATATTTTTGTCTGCGTGTAAAGGTTAAGGGACCAGGCTGGAACCAAGAAACCATGAATTTTAACTTAGGCACATAGCCAGCTAGGTGATTTTGGGCAAGTCCTTCATTCTCAGCTCTAGGAAGAAGGCAAGGGCAAACCACTTTCCAAAATCTTGTTAAGAAAATTCAGGGACTTGTCCAAACAGTTTTCAGGAGTCAGGACTAACTTGAAGAAACAAACAAACAAACAAAACCCAACTAAAAATACAAAGTATAAAGCAGGAAACCAATGGAGAAATAAGAATTACTAGTTTATACATGTTAGTTTTGCCTTTGGTTTATGTTCATATTTTTAACTTGGTTTTGAATAAATGGGCAAATGTTATTCACTATTTATGCTTTATATTCTAATAATTGGGGAGGGGGGAATGCTTCATGATATATCCTTCTCTTGGTAATCTGCAGTTAATTGGTGAGAAAGCTCTTCTGGCACCTTATCTTTATCTGTATATGTCAGGGGTCTTCAAACTTGGCCCTTTTATGACTTGTGGACTTCAACTCCCAGAATTCCTCAGCCAGGCATGCTAACTGACAAATTCTGGGAGTTGAAGTCCACAAGTCATAAAAGGGCCAAGTTTGAAGACCCCTAGTCTATAGGTTTCTTTGTTCATCCTCTGCCATGGAAGTCGCTGGCAAATCATAAATTGTCCTTATTTTGATTGTCTGTCCCTGTAGGAATTTATCTTCTCTTGTGTAAATCTATGAAAAAGCTGCATGCTTGTGAGTTCACAGAGTGCTGCTATGACATAGTTGGTTTCACTGAGTAATTCATAGTTAGATAGAAAGATATTACATATTAAGTTTTATGGTTTCTCCACAAGCCATAATGACTGTATTCGTACAAAACATTCCAATCTGCTGCCTATTCTTATTCTTTTTATAATTTGTCAGCTAAATATAAAATAAAAAGGGTATTTATCTGCAGTCAATTTCATGTGAGAGAAAAATAACAAAAAATATACATATTTACCATCTACCAAATATCTACTATCTACCATGTATGCAAACTGCATTGTGTTGGATATCCACTCAATTGCCTGGTTGGGAATTGTGAGAGTTAAGCCAACATTTCACATGATCATCAGGTTGGGAAATACAACCTGAGAATGCACACTTTAGCAAAAGTTTATTCAATATTGTGATGAAAAGGGAGAAACATGAATCATATACAAAAATAACTGCATGAAAGCAACTGGTGGGGGGGATTTAAATAAACTCTTACAGAGATCACACAAAGATATAAATTATTCACAACTACAGCATTCCTGTATCAGATAGAACTTTGAAAGAGGTAACTTGCCTCTTTCTACTTTATCTACATATCTTTGTATCACTCTTTTTTTTTTGCAGTTGTCCTTCCACATCTTTAGGCATCTTTATTAAGATCATATTTATTTGCAAATCTCTGGAAAGGAATTTAAATTTGAGCCATAATGGAAATATTTCTATAATACAAATTTTGAATTAATCATCTCTAGTATAGTTATTCATTTGCTTAAAGTCTTATCCACGTAAGTGATGTTTTACTGAATACATAAACAGAAACATAAGTATGTAGATGAATGTGAGCAAGATCCGGAGACAGCAGCATGGACAGACTGCTGCCCTAATTGTCAAGCAACCAATATTTCACCAATGATGAAAGTTAGAAAGGAAAAGAACAAAGTAAATAAAATAAGGAAGAGAAGGGAAACTATATACATTAAACACCAACTATAGAACAACATGGGTTTGAACATTCTGGGCTGCAAACCTCTGAGTAACTATTAGTTGGCAATAAACAGATTTTTTTTTTAAAAAAAAAAGTCTTCCACCATCTTCTACTCATCCCAGTTTTCATAATCCAAATGCTAATTTTATCATTATTAAAATATTGTCCACCTGTATAGATTGACAGAAGCAAATCTCTTATTCTCTTGTTTTAAAGCACATCAATTTATCATTCAGTTTAGTATTAAATAAGCAAAATGCAAAAACATGCATATAGAATGTTACTTTTTATTTTAAATCAGATTGATGAGCTTGCTTTACAACATGAATGCAATAGCTTATACTCTCAGTGTTAAGGCACATGGAGTCCTGAAACAGAGGCATTGCACAAATGTTTTCCCCAATGTTTCCCTGGTAGCAAATATAGCTGATCTTCCCTAAATCTACTTATGTTGGGCTTTCTTCCAAATATAAAAATGAACACCTGTGCAATAGCTAAGGATCTGTTTCAGAGCCCACACAGATTCATCTGCGGGGGATATCGCTGCACTATTTTCTTTCCTTTGGGTGTAATGGAAAGTAGCTTCATTAAAGGGAGTCCTAAACATAATTAAAGGAACAATATGTTTGCCCAGCTGACTGCCCATCCTATAGTTTCATTATCTCTCTAGCAAGTGAGACTAAATTCTAATTTTCTTTCCCCCCTCCCCCTTATTTTACCATCTAACAATTCAGCAAAGTTTATGTGCTGTTAGTGTTTTTTTCTTTTCAAGGCTAATGTAGCTTTTTTTTTCTTCTTCTGTCCTTCTGGCTTGTGCATTCTGTTCCAAGGTCAGAAGCTTTGAGGAGGGTTCTTTAAAAAAAATTCAGCAGAGGAAATAGGCAAAGTGGAACTTTTCTCTAATGAAAAGGAAATGGTTAGTGGTGTATATGCTCCACTGGGCCACAGAATGAGTATTCTGTTTTCAAACCAGTGGATGTGATTTTAATCTATTTTGTGTGTGAATTTCTAAACAATTTCATGTATATTGATTTACAGATACATCCCATTGTGTTAAAAAAACATTTATTTCCTGGCATCTGTGTTTCAGATTACAATTTTAAAATGGCTACCTTAATTTGGGAATAAGCTGCCATGAATTTAATGGAACTTAAATAGAAGTGTATATATCTTGGATGCCTGTTCCAAATGGTTATGGAGGAAAAGACTCTTCTTTAAACATGCAAGGATTCTAGAGATAAATCATATCTGTTACTAAACTTCTGTAACGATTTTAATATGGATGAGAGAGACAGCTGATATTGTAAGATGCAGAAACACAACTGCATTTAATACTGTATATTGTATAGGCAGAATTTAGAAAGTTAGTTAGCTGTTATACTCTATTCTACCAGTAGAATTCTAGAAAGAAATACTTTGCTATTGCCATGCTTGAACTAAATGCATGCATCAATTCTCTTAAATAGAGTGAAGTTACACGAATTGCCTTGTATTTTCCTTTATTGTTAATTGGCAAGCCAGCTCTTCAAAGCAACATGAGGAAAAGTGACTAATTACCAACTTCCACATGGTCAAACTCCCACCATAAAGTCTAAACCAAACTGATACAAGCTTAAGAAGAGCTGTCTTAAAATAAAACAATTGTTGGTGGTCATGAAAAGCAATAAAAGACAAACATTTCTTCAAACATGAAAAGATTTTTAAATTACTGGCCCCAATAATTTAAGAATCTTTTAAAGCAGGAGTCCCCAACCTTGGCAACTTTAAGACCTGTGGACTTCAACTCCCATGCTGGCTGGGGAAATCTGGGAGTTGAAGTCCTCAAGTCTTAAAGTTGCCAAAGTTGGGGACCCCTGTTATAAAGCACATCCATTTATCACTCACTTTAGTACCAAAAAAGCAAAAACATTTGTTTTTATGTAAAACTGAATGCTGCCTTTGATATAGTACATAATAATTGCAAGGCATCATCTTTCATTTCTTAGGGCCGTAAACTATAGTGGATGTTTGTTAGCTATCTCTTGGCTTGTGGCCATCTTGATTTATTCAATATTTTCAAAGGTTAACTGGGAAAATCCAATGATGGTGGATTTTTGCTGTGATGTCACACTAGGAGAAGGCAGCAGTTTACAATGACTTCCCAAGATGACTTCTCTTGAACCAGTTATGTATGATAAGCAATACTTTCTCACAAATAGCAAAAATAAAGAGCTTGAGGTGTTTGTGCTGCTACAAGTGTTCATGGACAAGCCTGGTTATCTTCAGTCTTCTTAGTCTGGATTCACAATTGATTTCAGGACATAATTAGCCTTGGATATTCTGATTTATTACTTGCAGAAAAAGACTGTTGAACCTTCTTAGCAGTTTTTTATATTCTTGACCAGAGAATTCTTTTGGCCAATTTTCATAAATGAAAGGCACTTTGCTAAAGTATTTGTGTTCATACTTGCACAGATGGACTTAAGAAATAATATTGACAGTTGAACCCGACAAATGTCTTGAGGGCAGTATATTGCCTCCTGTCTATTTATTTGTTCTATTTATTTATTTTATTAAATTTATATACCGCCCTTCTCCCGAAGGACTCAGGGCAGTGAACAGGGCATATATAAATAGAAAATACAAAAATTAAAAGAGAATTAAACAATTAAACAAGTTCTAGGTAGTTATCAGTTTGGATACAAGTTATCAGCAATCTTCTAATGACACTAAAGTTTTATTTTTGTATTTCATGTGCACCAAGTCAGACTGCATCTTCTGAATGAAAAATGGAATAGAAACATATAGAAGAACAGGAGTAGGGAAAGTAACAGGAAATAAAACAAATAAAAAACAAGGAAAGGTGTGTTTGTAGACAGCTGTGATTGTGGAATTCCTGGTGCTCTGGTTGGCTGGTGATCTTCTTGCAGACATTTCATCTGTGAAACATCTGCAAGAAAACAGCCAAGCTCAAAAAGAACCAAGAACCCTACAGTTCAACTCTGAGCTAAAAATATTTTCTTCTATTGCTACAAGTGTAATTCTCTATTTTAGCAGGAGTACAATTAATTATGAATAAATATAGTGAAATTTATCAGGGATGAGAAATATTCTCTCACCCAACTTTTGTAGCTTTTCTATTAAGAACTTTTAACAGAATAATAGAAGGGATCTTGGAGGTCTTCTAGTCCAATCCCCTGCTCAGGTAAGAAATCCTATACCATTTCAGGCAAATGGTTGTCCAATTTCTTCTTAAAACCTCCAGTGTTGGAGCACCCATAAATGCTGGAGGCAAGTTGTTCCACTGATCAATTGTTCTGTCAGGAAATTTCTCCTTAGTTCTAGGCTGCTTCTCTCTTTGATTAGTTGCCATCCATTGCTTCTTGTCCTGCCCTCAGGGCCTTTGGAGAATAGCTTGACTCCCTTTTCTTTGTGGCAGCCCCTGAGATATTGGAACACTGCTATCATGTCACCTCTAGTCTTTCTTTTCATTAAACTAGACATACCCAATTCCAGAAACTGTTCTTTATATGATTTAGCCTCCAGTTCCCTAATCGTCTTTGTTGCTATTCTCTGTATTGTTTTTAGAGTCTCAACATTTTTTTTTTACATTGTGGCACCTAAAACTGGATGCAAAATTCCAAGGGTGGCCTTACCAAGGCATTATTGAGTGGTATTAACACTTCACATGATCTTGATTCTATCCCTCTGTTTTTCTCCACTCGGGTCTGTTAACTAACTTAGCTAATCTTTTCACTTTTGACATCTGTATTTTAATTCTAAGTTGCTTTGAGTCTGGTCTCATAGCTCTAATAGTTAATCTTTTTCATCTTATATTCTGTAATAACATCACTGGCATTCAAGAAACCTTGAACTGGGCATCCAAACTTCTCTCCACAAATAGTCTCTATAAATCTGAATTAGCATAGGTGCTATAGATGATCACTGTAGGGACTCTTCTATTTTTACATCCCAAAACCTAAATAATTGGGGGGGAAATGGTTGTTCCAAAGCACTTGGACAAGGAAGAGGGTACCTGTAATTTCAAATCTTTTTAGTGACCCTCATTTGCAACCAACCACTTAGTGAATTTCTAATCAGATCAGATTCTTGCTGTGCAGGAAAAGGGAGACCAAATGCAGTGAAAGAAATGCATGACACACCACTTTGCAGATGTTCAGCATGCTAAAATGCAAGCCTCATATATCCTCAGTCACTGGCACATTTTTTACTCAGTTTTGCTATAGAATAAATATCTGTGGCTTCATAAAATGATCCTAATTTTATGTCTTTGCTGTTGTTTTGAAGAAATGTTGGCACTGTGTTAGAAGAATCCATATCATTTTCAAATAGGACAAACTATATATGACTATGTAATTTTTTTCAGATGTTCCTTTTTGTCTTTTTTTCAATGAATACAGAAAAGGCAATAAAATGGAATATATGCATGAAGGGAAGGACAAATAAACTGTTTTTCCTATGCTGTTATTTTACTAAAGCTAACCTGGTTTTTTTGTACCACAATAAAAAAGCTGTAAATGTCTATATATATTTTGTTTCCCTTTTCCCTAGTAAAACAAAAAGTTTCTGTCCGTGTGTTTGTGGGGTTTTTGTGTGTGTGTGTGTTTGTGTGTGTATGTGTGTGACAGAGAGAGAGAGAGAGAGAGAAAGGGAGAGGGAAAGGGAGAGGGAAAGGGAGAGAGAGAGAGAGAGAGAGAGAGAGAGAGAGAGAGAGAGAGAGAGAGACAGAGAGACAGAGACAGAGACAGAGAGAGAGACAGAGACAGAGAGAGAGAAAGACAGAGAGAGAGAGAGAGAAAGGGAGAGGGAAAGGGAGAGGGAAAGGGAGAGGGAAAGGGAGGGAGAGAGAGAGAGAGAGAGAGAGAGAGAGAGAGAGAGAGAGAGAGAGAGAGAGAGACAGAGACAGAGAGAGAGAGAGAGAGACAGAGAGACAGAGAGACAGAGACAGAGACAGAGACAGAGACAGAGACAGAGAGACAGAGAGAGAGACACAGAGAGACACAGAGAGACAGAGAGACAGAGAGAGAGAGAATACATATGTGCTTTGAAGAGCCAAATAGTTAAGTGTGATGCTGAATTAGACAGCAGGTCTCAGCACAAATCAAATACAATACTAAGCAGCCCAGCAAGGTGGAGTGTGATTTATTCTTCCTCTTTTTTTAAAAAAATAATTCTACTGCTGCTGTCTGTCTGTCTGTCTGTCTTTCTATCTATCTATCTATCTATCTATCTATCTATCTATCTATCTATCTATCTATCTTACCATTCATGTATTATCTATCTATCTATCTATCTATCTATCTATCTATCTATCTATCTATCTATCTATCTATCTAGTTTGGAGTCCATGCATCTCAGGCCCAGAGCAACTATTTGCATTGGAAGACAGTTTTGGGATAGAGTTGGGGGAAAATTCATGGCAAGGGAAAGAGATTAAACTCTACATTTCTATCTACCATGATTTTGGTCAGTAAGAATCTATGTAATTACTATTTTACCATTTTCAGAAATAGTGATGGTAAATGCAAAGATATACTGAATATAACATCTGGTTTGGTCCTTATTTGTGATTCCAAGGGCAAATATTTCTAAGTGAAAAGAGGCCCATTGAGTACACAACCCATTACAAAGCAATGTACCAGAATGTTACCTAAGCTCTCTCAAGGTGCTCCCCTCATTAGCATATTTTCTTTCCTTTGCTCCTGATTGTCAAGTGGGGACACTTCCATACAAGGACAGAATTATAGTTTGTCCATCCTTTCTATTTCTTAAGAAACCAATTTTAAACTGGGAATAAAGATGGTGCTGAGAGCTAACCTTCTACTTTCCATGTGCTTTAAAAATACTTTTTTGAAGTAAAATTAGGAGGTTAAGGTGCCTAAGAGGCAGCTACAGAAGAGTTCATGGGGTATCACAGGGCTAGAAATATTCAGTTAATTCCAAAATTGATTGGGAGTATGATTACAATAGGAAGTTGGGGAAAATATTTTATGGCATGAGCAGAAGAGACTTTACAAGTATCAGGGCATTTTTCCAATACCCCCTATTGTACAAAAGGAGACCTCCCCATTGGAGGTGAATCCAGAGTCTGACAACCAAATTACTATATCTTCCTATTTTCCAGCGTGATTAAAATGATGCCTCTCTTAAACTATTTTCCAGGGTAATTAAATGCACCTTAAATGTCAACTAAATCTGTTTGCAGAGACATACGCATGTTCACAGTAATTATCTGTGCCTCTCCCACTATTCTGTGTGTTTACTTCTTCCTAGTTTGATAGCACAGGAGAAAAATCCCAACTTTTGTGTGTTACAAATTATTTTTAATTACACTTCTTTCTACAGGTATTTGTCTATTTTGTAAAACTAGCAAACTAATGAGAAATGGCAGTCATGATGGCAAAACCTGAAGCGTGCTCTCTGTATTTCTATCTGTATCAAAATCGATTCCTGAGCACCTGTGTGACACAAACGGGGCAGTGCTAGTGCTCATGTGATACTCGCTAGCCCTGCCCTGTTCTTGCGGAGCGCAGTGTCCCATTTTCATGCCTTTGGCCTGTTTTCATGCCCCAAGGCATGGCAGTGTCCCATTTTTGTGCCCTGTGGTGTGGCATCACATTTTTGTGCCCCACAGCTGTGGCGCTAGCACAAGTGGAGTGTGTGTGCACACACACATGTATGCATGGCCAGCCTGGCCCACAGATTGGGCACTCCTGTTTTAAAGCATAAGTTCACACCTCAGTGTAATATCTTAAATGGTATTTTCCTGGTACCACAGAACTATACTGAAAATGATATTCAACATTCAACCGATCTAAAATTTGAGAACAATGGCATCCTGTTATAGTCATCCAGATGCAATATTCTTTTAATGACATCCACTGATTACATTGTGTCATATCTGAAACCTCAAGAGAAACTCTATGGGGACATAGAGTGAGTGATGAGTGACAGAGAAAATTAGAGTACCTCTTGGTCTGAAATCATTTCTGATAGTAAAGAGTTCTAATTGGTGTAACCTATTATTGTTAATAACCAGGATAATATATATCCTGGTCCTTCATGAAGTCTAAGTTGGTCATAATAATTGCTAAAGATAGGAAGAGCAACCCAAGCCACTTTCTATTTATAACATGACTTTTTTTTTAATTTTAAAAACTTTGCCAGGAAATAAAATATTCTGGGTCAAAAGTTATCTCTACAATCTTGAAGGTTAGCAATACAAAATTCAGATATTATTGCTGAAACTGATTAGTCTTCCATGGTACCCAGATAAAATTCAGACTCATCAGACCTCAATGAACAGCCTTAATTAGAAGACATGGGAAATTTCTACCTGGGACTGGAAATCATTTACAGTTTTAATTGTCAAAATGTCAGAAACTTGTTTGAATGGAATCCAGGAAGTAGTGAGAGCTAATGCAGTCCTTTCATTAAGGATGCCATATCCTCCCTCTGGCTGATTCCTGGAAGGTAACAGACTGATCTGTTTTAATATTTAGTAATAGTCTGTAAAATCAGCCACACATGGGCTGAAGTCAAACATGTTAAATCACAGAGTGACTTGTTTACCTTATTGTAAAGTGAAAAGCCATTCACTATCTCTTATATTGTATATAAGCTTTAGCTTGATTCATATAGAAATCAAGCAGGGGGATAGGGAGACTCTGGCTTCTTGTTATTCTTGTTATATTATTATTCCCTTGAGTCAGGTTTTTACTCCCGGGAGCTGCCTGGACAAGTCCTTGCAGTTTTCTTGACAAGGTTTTTTTTTTGAAATGGCTCACCTTACAAGGGGTGAAAGAGAGTGACTGGCCCAAGGTCACCCAGGGGGCTTCATGCCTAAAATGGGACTTAAGGATGTTATTTTTTAAAAAAAAAATAAAGGTGGGACACCACCATACTCTAAAATCCTGTCCTCAAGCATCCTTTTTAAGCCTCATCAGCATGCTTACAAAATGAAAATGATGGACAACTGCTGATAAACTGTTGTTGGTAGTGTAGTCACCTGCCCAGAAGGAAGACAAAAGCAAACTGGCAAGGCAAAGTCCCACCTACCTTCCTTTCTACTAAATGTGTTTTTGTTTATTGGTTTTATTTTTATTATGCCTATGTTATTTTATTCTTGGTTGAAAGCTGCCCAGAGTTTAGATAGATAGATAGATAGATAGATAGATAGATAGATAGATAGATAGATAGATAGATAGATAGATAGATAGATAGATAGATAGATAGATAGATAGATAGACAGACAGACAGACAGACAGACAGACAGACAGACAGGTTAGTTGGTTGCTGGAATTGGGTATGTGTAGTCTAATGAAGAGAAGGGTGACGGGTGACATGATAGGAGTGTTCCAATATCTCAGGGGCTACCACAAAGAAGAGGGAGTCAAGCTATTCTTCAAAGCACCTGAAGGCAAGACAAGAAGCAACGGATGGAAACTAGTCAAGGAGAGAAGCAACCTAGAACTAAGGAGAAACTTCCTGACAGTCAGAACAATTAACCAGTGGAACAACCTGCCTCCAGAAGCTGTGAATGCTCCAACACTGGAAGTTTTTAAGAAGAGACTGGACAGCCGTTTGTCTGAAATGGTATAGAGTTTCTGCCTGAGCAGAGGGTTGGACTAGATGACCTCCAAGGTCCCCTCCAACTTTACTCTTATGATTACGATTATGATTTTGTAAGCATACCCACAATACATTCTTAATATGCCAAATGTGCCAAGCATCCAAGATCAGGGACAATATATATATATATACTGTACCATCTACAAGATCAAGAACCTAATTTCTGATTGCTATTAAGGTAGTTACTTAAATTATATTAGTGAATGTGCATTTTATATTAAAACTCAGAGCACCTTTGGCATTTTACAAGTATTGCACCATTTTGTATTTGCCCCTGGATCTGAAGCAGCTAAGAATAATTGTCTGATGCTCTTCTTAAGAAGCAGAAAAAGTGTTGTGTAGTTCTGACATTCTGTGGTAGAAAAAAATAATAATTGCCTGACACATTTGCTTTCTGTGAATAACACTGGTTTTCTTTTTTAAGAGTTGTAAAAAAGTTTAATTCAAAATTTATGAGTATCTGGAAGATAGATTAAAGGTACAACAACAGACATCAGACCAATCAATCCCTCCATGAAGAATAAGATCCTGAAAACAGAAGACGTTCTTCCCAAACTGATTGTTTACCAGTTGTCCTGGTATGTTTAATAAAAAAATGGATTTTTGGCTCACACAATTAGTTGTTGTTATCACAATATTTGTGGTCTGGTTTTCAGCTGAGATGGGGGAAAAAAACTTGTGATCTATTTTATCAGACCTAACACAGATGCCAGTCTAATGATTTCATAGATTAGACTGGAGAGAATGGGGTGGGAGGCGATGAAAACAGAGGGAAGAATGCTGAGGCCTCAAACTGAGCATTTGTGTTGAAAGCCAGTTATTTGGAAATGCTGAAAGTTTGGTAGCTGAGAGTTGAGCCAGAAGGATAGCCAGACAAAGGATGTCACAATTTTTGCAGAGCAAGAAAATGGAGCCCACTTCAAAACTGTTGCGTGCATAATTTGGTCTATACAGAGTAGGAACTCTTCAGTGGATAACTGGGAAGGAAAAGGCCTGTTTGATCTATGCTGGTAATTCAGACATGATACTTGCCCATATAATAACCATGTAAAAATAATTATTGCATCATGATAAAATGTGTCACACCAATTGACAGTCTGTATGGATGTACGCTTATGTATAATCACTTGGATAATTCAGTTTAAAGATTTGCTTATCACTGGATATGCTTAAGATTGATTAAAGACATGTGTTTTCATTGTTAAATAAATATACCTATACTGCTTGGTATAGGTTTTGCTATTGAAATTTCTTGGTTTTGCTATTGAAATTTCCTTTGTATAGCAGAGTAATAAACAAAAACAATTACATTTTTTGTCCTTATCTATTTCTGATTTGCCCCTTTTTAGGTTTGTCTTTATTTTTCCCCAAGAAAATA
Organism: Vipera berus; assembly: GCF_964194415.1. NCBI lineage: Eukaryota > Metazoa > Chordata > Lepidosauria > Squamata > Viperidae > Vipera > Vipera berus. The sequence goes on from NC_138203.1 coordinate 249,210,805, forward strand.
TAGTCCCTGTAAGCATTCTCATCCCACTTTAAATTATATTGGTTTGAATCTCTATATATTTATGAAACTGGAACAGTGCAGATATATTCTGAAAAAGCAGTCACCAAGGCAGCACAAATTACATGACTGATACTCATTTCCAAACTGACCTATGCTCCTTTGTGCCCAATAATGTATCATTTTTGTGAAACTGCTATAATTCCCATGATCCAGAAAAGATTATCATGTAAAACAAACCCTACCAAAATAATGCAAAGGGCACAGAAAGAACTTCAAGGGAGATACTCTTTCACAAACATTTAAAAAAAAAGATAGGAACTTCTGAATAAGTGGATACTCCAATAATTAAGGCTTGTTAATACACTAGCTTCTACTACTAAAATTAACCAAGTGGAACTGTAATTGATGATTTCTGAAATTTCATTTTTTAAATATGGGACTATCATTACAATGTACACATGCACTATCAGCACTTCCTGTATTTACCTTAATAGTTTATCCATCTTTTCACTGCTCTAGATCTATTGGATTGGGATCTCTTAGGGGTAAATGTGACTTGAAATAATAGCTAGATCTCTGGAACAACATGTGGGTAAAATATTGTATTTTCCTGAAAAGAAGACTATTTTATAAAATAATTTAACTTTAAAATGGAAAAGTCAAACAGATTTGCTGAGAATATAGGTAGGGATATATGTTTGCCCAAGTCCATTACAGGGGAACATTTCTTAAATTCAGCTTTGTCTTCCTAGTTGATTAATATGATAACTTTGTGCTGAAAATTCCACTGGACTCCTTCCAACTGTATGATGGAAAAGCAAGCACTTTCAATATTTTCTTCTCCAAAAGAAAGAACAAGTTAGCCAGACTTTATTTCCTTTTTTAAAAAAAATACTATGTTTTGTATTTGAGTATGTAGCAGAACATATAACACAAAGAAGCTGAAAGTCTATGGAAATTCTTAACCATCCAGGTCATAGTTGTCCCAATGGTACTTTTTCAAGAGTCATCAACAGTTCAGAGGACTTTGCCAGCAAGGTTTGGAAACTAAAACTGGATCTGGATGAGACCATGGTTTCCTATAATGTGACTTCCCTATTCACCTGCATTCCAACAACTGAAGCTGTCATGGCAGTAAAGAAATGACTGCTACAAGACAACATGTTAGATAAGAGAACCAACCTCAGCCCAGACCACATATGTGCCATGCTATCCCTCTATCTGACCACTACCTACTTTAAATACAAGGTTTCTACAGACAAAAACACAGCTGCACCATGTGTTCACCTTTGTCCCCCATTGTGGCCAATCTCTACATGGAAGAGGTAGAAGTCCTAAATCCTTCACAGAAATTCCCCCTACTCACTGGGATAGGTATGTGTACAATACTTGGGTCAAGATCAAAACACAAGAATTGGAAGTGTTCACCAAACACACCAACTCTGTGGAGAGATGTTAACGAAAATTGTTTTGTATGGGGGTTTAAGAGATACAGTAAGCCACAGCATAGCCGATACCACCAGGTGGCACTATACCAAAACTGCTGTGGCCGGTTAGTTTCGGCGGGAAAATAAGGTTTAAACTGATTGGCTGAGAGTTTACCTGGCCAGGTATATAAAGGTACATGTAACCCCTATTTTCCCAGTACAGTTTCTACCACCAATAAAGAGCCGCTATGCTGTACTCATCATCCTGGCATTTTTCCTGTGTTCCAGAACCCACTACACAATAAAAATAGTCTGGCCTTCCTGGATTGTGCAGTACACATTAAGGAAGACAGAAGCCTTAACATTGAAGTTTACAGAAAACCCACACAGAGAGATCAATATTTATATTTTGATTCTCACTACCCACTGGAGCACAAAATGGGAGTTATCAGAACCCTACACCACTGAGCTGAAGGCCTGTCTATCAGTACAGATGGGAAAGAAAAAGAACTAAAGCACATCAAGGAAGCCCTCAGAATGTTGTGGCTATCCCAAGTGGGTCTTCATCAAATCCCCAAAAAGACCCAGCAGGAGCTCCTCCATAACAGACAAAGAAGAGAACAATAATAAAAAAAACAATGTTATCATTCCATATATTGCAGGAATATCTGAAAAGCTCAAGAAAATCTTCAGCGAACACACACAGGGAAAAAGATGGTGAAAACATTTCAGGATAAAATACATTATATGACTTTGGCAAAGAAAGTGCTATGTTCTACTTGGAAGTAAATCACATTGCACTCAGTGATGAAGCTTGCACTTAGATAAATGCTCATTGGACAGACAATAAATCTGTTTTCTTCTTTAGTACATTTATTTATAGGCAGGTTCAGCATCAATGAAGATCTACATGGAATATGACATTTATAGGCAGATCACATACATAATCATGCATATGCATTAATTATTTTCAAACTCAATTTCCAGACCTCAGATTGCTTCATAAAACTGGATTCTGTATATATACAGTATATATATTTCACCATTCACAGTGAGTAACGGCAGGCACTGAGAAAGACAGTCATGTTAATTTATCATGAACTGGCTGATTTCAGTAGAATTTTGGTCAACAGATAAGAATGCAGTTGAGACATTTGAGAGAGTGAATTAATACATTTCCATACATTAATAATTCCATGAATTATTTGGGGTTTTTTTGTTTGCAGTCCTTTTCAGTTTAATATAAATTCGCCTTGTGTATTAGGTGAAGAAAAAAACATAAACAAAAGCTCGAAGAGGGAAAAGAGAATAAATTATCCATTTTTATTTTGAATTTCAAAACCATGTCAATTGTGTATTCCTCCTGATCAAATTCAATGAAGATAAGTGATACATTCACATGAATGTCCTGGGATATCTCATTTGCAGGCTTGATAATCATCATAAGATTCTGCCTACCAATAAACAGCACTCTCTTGTTTGTCAATCATATTCATATTTTATCCCACTGAAAAATGCTGGCACTCAGTTTCTTCAAGTAATTTTCTCTCTCAAGCACACTGACTGAAAGGCATCTCATGGAAAATATCAGGGCTAATGTCACTTCTGTGAGCTCCATAATTTTGCAATTTTAAGTGGGCCTTAGAAAAGCTGAGCAACAACAAAGCTAGTGGAGGTGACAGTATTCCAGCTGAGCTATTCAAAATCTTAAAAGACAGTGCAGTAAAAGTGCTACACTCAATTTGCCAGCAAATTTGGAAAACTCAGCAGTGGCCACAGGATTGGAAAAGATCAGTTTACATTCCAATTCCAAAGAAAGGCAGTGCCAAAGAATGTTCAAACTATCGCACCATTGCACTCATTTCTCATGCTAGTAAAGTCATGCTTAAAATCCTACAAGCTAGACTTCAGCAGTATGTGGATCGAGAACTACCAGAAGTGCAGGCAGGATTTCGAAGAGGCAGAGGAACTAGAGATCAAATAGCCAACATACGCTGGATCATGGAGAAAGCTAGGGAGTTCCAAAAAAACATCTACTTCTGCTTCATTGACTATGCTAAAGCCTTTGATTGTGTGGATCATAACAAACTGTGGCAAGTTCTTAAAGAGATGGGAGTACCAGACCATCTTATTTGTCTCTTGAGAAACTTATATGCGGGTCAAGAAGCAACAGTGAGAACTGGACACGGAACCACTGATTGGTTCAAAATTGGGAAAGGAGTCCGGCAAGGCTGTATACTGTCGCCCTGCCTATTTAACTTATATGCAGAGCACATCATGAGAAAGGCAGGGCTAGATGAATCAAAAGTTGGAATTAAGATTGCTGGAAGAAATATCAACAACCTAAGATACGCAGATGATACCACTCTAATGGCAGAAAGTGAAGAAGAACTAAAGAGCCTGTTGTTGCGGGTGAAGAAGGAGAGTGCAAAACTTGGGTTGAAACTTAATATTAAGAAAACCAAGATCATGGCATCTGGCCCTCTCAATTCATGGCAAATAGATGGGGAAGAAATGGAGGTAGTGACAGATTTTGTTTTCCTGGGCTCCAAGATCACTGCAGATGGGGACTGTAGCCAAGAAATTAAAAGACGCTTGCTCCTCGGGAGGAAAGCCATGGCAAATCTAGACAGCACACTAAAAAGCAGAGACATCACCCTGTCAACAAAAGTGCGTATAGTCAAGGCTATGGTCTTCCCAGTTGCAATGTATGGCAGTGAAAGTTGGACCATAAGAAAGGCTGAGCGCCAAAGAATTGAGGCCTTTGAACTGTGGTGCTGGAGAAGACTCCTGCGAGTCCCTTGGACTGCAAGGCGATCAAACCGGTCAGTCCTAGAGGAGATCAATCCTGACTGCTCTTTAGAAGGCCAGATCCTGAAGCTAAAACTCAAATACTTTGGCCACCTAATGAGAAGGAAGGACTCACTGGAGAAGAGCCTAATGCTGGGAAAGATCGAGGGCAATAGAAGAAGGGGACGACAGAGGATGAGGTGGCTGGATGGAGTCACTGAAGCAGTAGGCGTGAGCTTAAATGAACTCCAGAAGATGGTAGAAGACAGGAAGGCCTGGAGGAATGTTGTCCATAGGGTCGCGATGAGTCGGACACGACTTCGCAGCTAACAACAACAACAAGGGCATGGATGAGCAATACTTTCAAATTTTACAGACCCACCCTCATTCCTTTCTGACACTTTCTCTGACCTTCCCAGATATAATACAGAGACTGTATCAGGACTTCTGGTTTAGCGTCGTAGTGAATGGCTGTGGGATAGCAGAGGTCTATTCCCCACAGCCAGTTTCGCCCTGCCAGGAGGACCCTAAATGGGTCTGAAGTTGCCCCAAAGAGGTGACCGAGAAGGAGGGGTGCCCCACTGATCACAAAATGATGGTGGTTGTTCCGTTCTATCTGGGGGAAACCTTCCAACCCAACAGGAGAAAGGCTAGCTGTACATTAGCATCTAGCGCAAGAGCAACAAAGATGATTACGGGACTGGAAGCTAAAACTTACAAGGAACAGTTACTGGAATTGGGTATGTCTAGTTTAATGAAGAGAAGGGTGAGGGGTGACATGATAGCAGTGTTCCAATATCTCAGGGGTTGCCACAAAGAAGAGGCAGTCAAGTTATTCTCCAAAGCACCTGAAGACAACACAAGAAGCAATGGATGGAAACTAATCAAAGAGAGAAGCAACCTAGAACTAAGGAGAAACTTCCTGACAGTTAGAACAATTAATCAGTGAAACAATCTCCCTCCAGAAGCTGTGAATGCTCCAACACTGGAAATCTGTAAGAACAGATTGGTCAGCCATTTGTCTGAAATGGTATAGGCTTTCCTACCTGAGCAGGGGGTGACCTCCAAGGTCCCTTCCAACTTTATTACTATTATTATTACTATTATTACTTGCAACCAAATTCCAAGAGCACGAACCAGAACATCAATGAACAGCAGGCTTAGAACTGGTGAGAGTATCAACCTTCTCTCTTCTACCTTTTAACTGAATCCTTGGGAAAGACCACCAAAGCAAGAAAACATCTGAAAATGAAGGGAGGGGAGTAGACCCCCACTCCCTCATAGATGGAAGCAGAAAATTAATACTAAGGGGAAAAGAAATATATTGAAATTAAATAAAATATTACAGTTTGGATAAATCTAGAAACTAAAAAAACCTGTTAAGACTATACCCTAAAGGGTTTTGATGAAAGTATAATAATATGTAACAATAATAACTTTCTGTCTGAAAAAACTGGAAAATAAATAACTACTGACGCCTAATGGAAAATCAGAGCACAGAACATTAACAATAATGACTCAGAAATTGGCAAGAAACCTAGAAACAAAGAATAATCTGTTACCTTGAACTTTAATAATGACAATAGATTTAAACCACAAGGAAATCAAAAACAACTTTGACAACATAAATAAGTACATCTCTAATCTAAATCTACAATAAAAAATACCCAAAATACACACAGAAAAAATCTACAAGACTTTGACATAACACCAAAAATGGAATGGACCATAGAATTACCAGGAGAATCAGGAGAATTTGGGAGACAGAAAGTATGTATTTTACCTGTTCTATCTTCTTTACTCCCAACAATACTTATAAAAGCTACTCGGCAAAAGAAGAAAGCTAGAGATAAATTCAAGAGATTCGACTTGCTCTACCAATGGAGTATTACATGAACAAACACTTGTTTGAGTATGATTAAAAGAATAGAGAACTTTGAACATAAAGGGGCCCTATAACAAGAGGGATAAGAGATTTAAGTAGTATAGTATGTTTTACAACATATGAAATGTAAAAATATTGGGATAACTTTTATAAATATAAATGAAATATAAGCTGATCAGAAAGGATGTTATATGCAGATGCTATAAGATAGATAAGAAGTACAGTACTTTTATAACAAATGAAATATGAAAATATTGGGATGGAGTACCTAAATGGAAAAATGTGGATATTTAGATGAATAACATTGAAAAAATCATGATTGATAAGAATGGATTGTATATAAAGGGGAAATTAAGCTTAAATAAAAACTATGAAAATAGGATGCATAGTGAACTAATGAGATGATTTTTACCGTATAAGAATAATATAAGGTAAAGGTTCCACCGCACATACGTGCTAGCCGTTTCCAACTCTAGGGCCAGTGCTCATCTCCGTTTCAAAGCCAAAGAGCCAGCGCTTGTCCAAAGACGTTTCCGTGGTCATGTGGCCGGCATGACTAAAAGCCAAAGGCACACAGAATGCTGTTACCTTCCCACTGTAGTGGTCCCTATCTTTCTACTTGCATTTTTACGTGCTTTCGAACTGCTAGGTTGGCAGAAGCTGGGACGAGTAACAGGCACTCACTCTGTTATGCGGCATTCGGGATTCGACCCACCAAACTGCCGACCTTCTGATCGACAAGCTCAGTGTCCTAACCCACTGAGCCACCACATCCCAAGAATAATATAAGCTGAATTTTAAAAAATGTTATACATAGATGCTATCATTTTCTGTACAAAGATGGAAAAATGTTTATATTTAATCATTTATACACTGAAAATATTAAGAATTATATCTGTTTAAGGTTTAATAAGAAGAATACAATTGGGAAAAGGGAAGACCAAAGAAATATATTAGTAATTAATATACTAATTATGGAATTATCAAAATCAATTATTACTGACTGTTAATAAATTATTATTGCTTTTTTTCTTTTAAATATATTAATCAAGACAACACGCTGTACACCAGTCACTGGAGATTGTTATTGTAAAAAACCTATAAAATATTTTTTAAAAAACACACACAAAACCTGCATCACTCTATAAACAGCCAAATATACCCCATGTTTATTGTAGAGTGAACTGGAAAGAAGAAAAAAGAAACAAATGTGATTCTTGGAAGGCAAGAGAAACTCCTTTAATCATTCCTGCTTTCTGTTTTGTTCCATGAATTTCTTATCTTGTTCCAGGGCAATTTGATGATTGATCAATGGACTGTCAGCAAACTTGGAAAAAAAGGAAGTTCATGAAAGTTCTGGGAAGAACTACTTGATTGGAAGAATGAGAAACCTTCCTTCCTTCCTTCCTTCCTTCCTTCCTTCCTTCCTTCCTTCCTCCCTCCCTCCCTCCCTCCCTCCCTCCCTCTCTTCCTCATCAATCTTCAGAGTTTAACTCATCTTTGGAATACCAACTTTTTAGAAGCACCTACCCTTTTACTGATGATTCTAAACAAGAGATTAAAAACATACCCCCCTCCTGGCACATCTGTAACATGCAGGTCTCTAGTAGGCATTTACCCATTGTCAGAGTTTATAAATTTCTTTTCAAGTATGTCTGACATTCATGGTGGAATGTCATCTACTGCATATGAATAATGCCAATGTGCATCAGGCAGAAATTCACAAGGCATGTCTGGAGAAAATGACTCAGGATAGAGACTTAATCTTTTGGATTTCTGCCTACCAATAATATATAAATAGAATCTAAGGAAAGCACTATGCCTTGTAGATGTGCATCAGACATATGCTAATCAAAAGCATCATTGTGGATTGATCTAAAGAGCAAACTAGATTGAGCAATGAACATGACTATCATCTACACAATTGGTTGTTTGATTATGGGCATTGCACTCCATTGAACAGGCACAGGACAGAAGGAACAAGCAAGCATCGTTGTCACAGCCGTCCATGCTGAAAGAACAACGACAACGTGGTACGGGTGACGACGAGGTTTTCTTTACTTCAGAAAAGCCTAGCAGATACAAAGTCAGCGTTGGGAGCTAGCCGTCCCAACACGTCTCTTATACATTGGGGGTGATTAGCCCCACCCCTCCCCATGCAAACCAGCATCCGGCTGAGTCTGCTCAAAACCCGCCCCCTTCCCAGCTCTCCGCACATCACCCCGCCCTTTGTGCCTGAGCTCCCACACAGACTCCAGGTGAGTGTATGCCCTTAACCCCCTTTCGTGCTCCCCCACCCCTCCTCTGTGCTCCCCTCCACCGTCCAGCGTGTCAGTGTTACAGCCCCCCTAACAGCTCCCCACAATGCCCCACTGTCCGGACATCGTTCTGAGCCGCCCGACGCCCCCACTGAGGAACAGGGAGCTGGATAATCCCAGGACGAGCTGCGGCTGCTGGTCTGACTGCCTGTGGGTCCCTTCAGCAGCTCCGTCGACGCAGACACGCCAGAAAGCCCTGGAACAGCTGCCCATCGGTGGCATGGCCGTGGGACTTGTGCAGCTGCCTGTGGTAGCTGGCGGCCATTTGACTGCTGGATGTGCTGCTCCTGGGTGGCTCCAGCAGGAAGGTTCGGGCGGGCGGTTTGCGCAGCATTTCCCCTGCTCCCCTCGTGATGTCGAGCCCACGGGGCTTGACAATCGTTTTATGATGTACTACCTGGATATCATTTCATCACTATATATTGATATAAAAACATGCATTTTATGAATGCTCGCACAGTTTACAAGGCATTGAATTTTGAATGGCTGTTTAATATTTCTTCTTTTCCTTTAACACGTCATGTCTTACTTTTAGAAAGATTTGGTACATGCAGTATATATATATATATATAGCAATTAGGGGTAAATTTATATATATACATACAGTATACACATATCTAAAAAGGTAAAGGTTTCCCCACACATGCGTGCTAGTTGTTTCCAACTCTAGGGGCCGGTGTTTATCTCCGTTTCAAAGCCGAAGAGCCAGCGCTTGTCCGAGGATGTCTCCGTGGTCATGTGGCTGGCATGACTACACACCAAAGGTGCATGGAACGTTGTTATCTTCCCACTGTAGTGATCCCTATTTTTCTACTTGCATTTTTACGTGCTTTCGAACTGCTAGGTTGGCAGAAGCTGGGACGAGTAACAGGAGCTCACTCTGTTACACAGCACTCAGGATTTGACCCGCCAAACTGCCAACCTTCTGATCGACAAGCTCAGTGTCCTAACCCACTGAGCCACCGCGTCCCATATATATATATATATATATATATATATATATATATATATATATATATATATATATATATATATATATATATATATATATATATATATATATATATATATATATATATATATATATATATATATAATGTCAAATGTTAACTATTTAGATTACCTTGCTAGGCCCCAAACATGGGGCAAATCTTTATTTCCTGTTTTCAGCCTTATCTCAAAGGCCATCGAACAGGCTGTAGTCACACCGGACAGTTCATATATTTGTGTAAATTACTAACAAAGAATTAAGGGAGACTAAGATGCATTTCTGACTGATGAAGACTAAAGAGTCAGAAATGCATCTTAGTCTCCCTTAATTCTTTGTTAGTAATTTACACAAATATATATATATATATATATATATATATATATATATATATATTTATATACATATATATATATATACATATATATATATATACATATATATATATATATATACATATATATATATATATATATATATATATATATATATATATATATATATATATATATATATATATATATAAAAAAAGGGACGCGGTGGCTCAGTGGGTTAGGACGCTGAGCTTGTCGATCGGAAGGTCGGCAGTTTGGCGGGTTGAATCCCGAGTGCCGCGTAGCAGAGTGAGCGCCTGTTACTCGTCCCAGCTTCTGCCCACCTAGCAGTTCGAAAGCACGTAAAAATGCAAGTAGAAAAATAGGGACCACTACGGTGGAAAGGTAACAGCGTTCCGTGCGCCTTTGGCATCTAGTCATGCCGGCCACATGACCACGGAGATGTCCTATATATAAAGTATTTGTTAAGTATTTTAGAATAACTTGCAAGGCCCAGGTTCGAATCTCAGAAGGGTATGGCTGATTGACGAGAACAAATGAGTTTGAAATGGCCATATCAGTCTCCCTTTAATTCTTTGTTAGCAATCCAAAAAAATTACATACATACATACATACATAGATACATACATAGATACATACATACATAGATACATACATACATACATATATATATATATATATATATATATATATATATATATATATGTATATATATATATATATATATATATATATATATATATATATATATATATATATATATATATATATATATATATATATATATATATATATATATATATACATACACACACACACACACACACACACACACACACACACACACACACACACACAAACACAGAAATTTACCCCTACTTGCTTTTCTGATTCTTTTCCTGCAGACTCATACTCTTTCTCTTAGCACCTTTGATACGTTGACTTACAAAAGTCTGGCTGAGAACAAGGAACTTCCAGTGTACCTATTATTGCTACTCATCTAGTATTGTCATGAGGTATAATCGTTGGCATGATTACATGTTTATCCAGCAGAATATTTGATTTGCACTTGTTGGATGCATAAGACAGGGGCTTACAAAGCAATTTTATATCCCTGCAAAAAGTTTGAGAAATCATGTTCGAACTATTTACATAAATAAATCTGCTCTCTAATCTGTTATCTTATCTTCTGACTAAAAGGACAGTTTAGCATTTTATTTTTCATGGTGCTAACTTTCATTTTCTAAAACAACTTAAAGAAAATAAAACGCTGAAATGAGATAAACACGAAATAATTTTGTAGGGTGCCATCTTTCAGAGATACTGAAGGAAAACATTAAATGTGTGTGCTGTGTAGATTTTTAAGTGAACTTGGCATGACAGTTGATCTATTATTAAATAGACATTGAAGTTCAACTGATGAATTATTAATTTCTTGTTACATTTGCTTGCCAGAGTTATTTTTTTCAGATGAATTCACCATAACTATTCTGTGCACATTTCACTATTATTGTGAATGTGTTTAGCATAAGGAGAGGAAATGCATTTTAATGTACTTTTTTTAAAAAAGAATCCTAAAATTTTATTTTGATCTTCTGCAATATGTATGTTAAACTCTAACTGGACCTTCTAAATTGTGAATGCAGAAGGAATTTAGAATTGTACTGATTTTGACTCCTGTCTCCATCAACAACTTTGTTCACTGCATGAATGTGCAATAAATGTGTACAACCATGATGGTCATTAACCATGGATAAACAATTTGTTTATTTCACTGCATTTGTTAATAGCCCACACTTTCTCAGGTAATGTGCACATTATTCATGAAGGTTATTGCTATATAAGAGGACTGTAGCTGGAGAAAAAACAAGTCCAGAGGTTAAAAAATGTGAAATATATTTATTGGGATTTAAATATTTTTTGTTTGTTGCATATTTTCAAACAAATGAACATTATTTTTTATCTTGGTGTTGTAAGAAATCTGAACATTCCTTAATTCATATTGTTTAGCATTGTATAACTATAGTAATTAAGAATCTTATTGTGAGATTAAATTATATTTCTAAAGTATAGAATCTGTCATCTCATGAGATGGCACTGTTGAATCTGGGACACACAAAGAGGATCATTGTTCATAATTGAAAAGAAACTTATTTCTTTATAGAGAGCAGTGGTAGTACAGTGGCAAGAATGCAGAATTACAGGCTAATTCTGCCCACAACTGGAGTTCGATTCTGACAGAGCTCAAGGTTGACTCAGCCTTCCTGTTCTGTACCAGCCTACTACCGGCCCTGCAGATAAGGCAGGGACAACCCCTTTTACAAGAAGGCACGAGGCTGGAACTAAGCCTGCCAAATTTATGAACACAAAAGCAAATAGAGCAAAACAAGACACGAACCATGAAACAGGAACTATTCAAACGGTTGCCTTCAGCAAACCAGCCCTCCCACGCATTCCCCTTTTAAACAGTTCAGGGCATGGCTTCTCTTTGCCTCCTTCCCAGGTGCCCCATTGCCTTCCTCTGTTTACTCCTGCGTCGGGCGTCCTTGAACAGGGCCAGCTGTGGGTTATCTTCATCCACGCTGTCAGGCTCACACAGCTGGGTCTGCGTCATGACCAGATGGGAGGGGCCTGGCTGAGGGCTCTCATCAGCAAGCTCTCCAACCCCCTCAGCAACCTCTCCAACACCACCCTCCTCCTCCTCTGAATCGTCCGACCCAAATGCCGAACCCACAGGTTGACCCTGAATCACAACTCTATCCCGCACCGCAGGGCCCTTCCCCCGGGTCTGCCGATCTGGATGCGGTCGGGATGGAAATTGTTCATGAAAAGCAGTACCAAAGCAGGGGCATGAATGGCGGCCACATCTTCCCAGGTGAACTCCTCTGGTCCGTAGCCTTTCCATTCAATCAGGTACTGGAAACGACCTTTCAGCCAATGGGAGTCCTTGATGCTGGCGACCTCATACTCGGGGGTGCTGTCTCCATCACGAGGTCCTGATGGGGGAGGTTCTGCTTGGTGGAGTGGACAGGCCGGTTGCTCGGGGACCAACAGAGACTGATGAAAAACTGGGTGCACACGCAGGGAACGTGGCAGAGTTAAGCGATAGGCAACCGGATTGATGACAGCCTCGATTGGGAACGGTCCTAAATATTGGTGATCTAACTTTCTCACCGGCCGTGTTGACGGTAGGTTCCTGGTGGACAACCAGACCCGATCTCCCACCGACAGTGGAGGCGTATCCCGCCTTGACCGATCAGCAAACCTTTTGTAATCGGCCTTGGCCTTCTCTAACTGACGTCGCACCAATCGATGGATCTCCTGTAACTCTGCCATGAAGTCATTCGCTGCTGGCTCCGGTGAGTCCATGGGAGAAAGTGGGAAGAACCAGGGGTGATATCCCACATTGGCCAAGAACGGTGTCATCTGTGTGGAGGTGTGCTGTGAATTGTTAAATGCAAACTCAGCTATGGCCAGATAGTCCACCCAATTGTTTTGCTGCAGATTGACGTAGCAGCGCAGATATTGTTCCAGGATACCGATGACCTTCTCGGTTCCCCCGTCAGTTTGAGGATGATGCGCGGACGAGAGGCAAATCTTGATATCCAATGCATGCATCAACTCCTGCCAGAAGCGGGCTGTAAACTGGGCCCCCCTATCAGAGACGACTCTATCAGGGAGGCCATGCAGCCAAAACACCTGCTGAATGAACATACGACTAGTGGCGCAGGCTGGCGGTAAGCCGCGACAGGGGATGAAGTGCGCCATCTTGGTCAGCATGTCCACCACCACATACACTGTCATAAAACCAGAGGATGGGGGTAAATCCATCAAGAAGTCTATGGACACAGCCCCCCAGGGTCTTTTGGGTGTCGGCAAGGGCTGCAGTAATCCAGGCAGGGCCCCTGTCGCTGACTTGGCCTGCCTGCATGGGATACAGGAGGTGATATAGGACTGGACGTTGTGTCAGACTCGGGGCCACCAGAAGGTACGGGAGACCAGGTTCAGGGTCTTGAACAGGCCAAAATGCCCTGCCGCCGGGTTATCGTGACACTGGCTGAGCATAAGTCCCCCGAGTGGCCCTCCCGGAATGTAGAGCCAGTCACGATAATACAAGAGTCCATCCGTGACCGTCCAAGGAGAATCTGGCCCCACCTCCTCCTTCCGCTGAGCTACCCACACCTTCTGCTGCTGTGCCTCCCGGATCCGAGCCCGTATATCAACCGGCTCCTGCACCGCAGCAAAAGACTCGATGGGGATCACTGTCCTGGGCAGAAGCTTGTCTTCCACTCGGGAATATTCGAGCTTCCTGGACAGAGCATCCGCTCTTTAATTGTGCCCGCTAGGTATGTACCGAACTCGGAAGTCGAACCTCACAAAGAAAAGAGACCACCGGATCTGGCGTTGGTTCAAATTCCGAGCGGTCTGCAGGCTTTCCAAATTCTTATGGTCCGTCTGGACCTCGATGTGATGCTGCGCTCCCTCTAGATGATGACTCCAGGCCTCGAATGCCACTTTGATGGCCAGCAGCTCCTTCTCCCAGATTGTATAATTGCGCTCTGAAGGGTTCAGTTTTCGTGAATGGTACACACAAGGGAAGAGGGTACCGCTGGGCGTCATTGCCTGGAGTAACACAGCCCCAATGGCAATGTCGGAGGCGTCTGCCTCCACGACAAATGGCCGTTGCGGGTCAGGATGCTTCAAGATGTGCTCCTTCATGAAGGCTCCCTTCAAAGTCTGGAAAGCCCATTGTTCTGGAGCATTCCACTGGAACTGAGTCTTCTTCTGCAGGAGCCGAGTGAGGGGGGCTGTCAAGGCAGCAAACCCAGGGATGAAAGTTCGGTAATAGTTGGCGAACCCAAGAAGTCACTGAACATCCTTCACACGACGCGGGGGTTGCCAACTCTGCAAAGACTCAACCTTCACTCAGCTCCAAGGCGATGCCCTCAGGAGAAACGCGGTGACCCAGGAAATCGATGGTCACCCGGTAAAACTGGCACTTCTCCAACTTGGCAAACAGCCGATGTTCTTGGAGTCGCTGCAGGACCTGATGGAGATGTTGATGGTGCACTTCACACGACAGGGAGTAGATCAGGATGTCGTCCAAGTAGATCACGACAAACTGATCCAACAAATCCCGGAAAATGTTCATGAAATGCTGAAACACGGCGGGGGCATTGGTCAGGCCAAACGGCATCAGCGTGTACTCAAAATGTCCATAATGAGTACCAAACGCCGTCTTCCACTCATCACCCGGCCGAACCCTGACGATGTTGTAAGCTCCACGCAGGTCCAGTTTCGTGAAGATCTTAGCCTCCCGGAGTCGGTCCAAGAGTTCGGGGATGAGGGGCAGTGGGTAACAATTGGGCACCGTGATGGCATTGAGTTTCCTATAATCGCAGCAAAGCCGCAATTCGCTGGACCTCTTTTTAACGAAGAGCACAGGTGCAGACACTGGCGAGGACGAGGGCCGGATGAAACTGCGAGCCAAATTCTTCTCCAGAAAGTCCCGCAATGCAGCCAACTCGGGGTCTGACATGGAGTACAAACGCCCCACTGGGAGAGGCGCATCAGGGACTAAATCAATGGGGCAGTCATAGTGCCTGTGCAGGGGTAATTGATCCGCCTCTGTCTCGCTGAACACATCAGCAAAGTCGGACAGTTCGGGAGGCAAGGAAACCCCTGGGGAACCCTCCACCTGGCCGGCACAGAAATGGTGGGTGTGGTCCACGCACTGCAAGCTTGGGAAGGTGACCAAGTTCTGTGACCAATAGATCTGTGGATCATGTGCCCGGAGCCACGCCAGTCCCAAGACCACGGGGAAATGCAGATCTGAGGTGATATAGAACTGGATGGCCTCCACATGGGAACTGATGGCCATACATAATGGTTGCATGGCGGCCGTAATTGGCCCAGACAGGAGCACTCAACCATCGATAGTCTCCACTAACATGGGCGGATCCACCGGGCACTGGGGAACAGCCCATTTGGCCACAAATGCTGAGTCCATAAAATTTGTGGTGGCCCCAGAGTCAATTAAGGCATGGACTGGAATCCCCTTTGGCTTGCCAGGAAGGATCAGATGTGCCTCCAATATCAGATGCCATGGAGGTCCACAGGCAGCATCGGAAAGACGTCGCTCAGTGTTGTTGTGGGACGCCCGATCTATCACACCATCTAGATCAGGCTCGGGGCGTTTCCCGACAGAAAAGGAGGGGAATTTCTCGGGGCAGACTCGGTCACTGATGCCTGCTGTCGCTTCTTTGGGCAAAAAGCAGCCAAATGCCCAGTGTCCCCGCAGTAAAAACATAACCCCCCCCCCGATCGTCATCTGTTAATTTCAGTCACCGATAGACGAGACCTGGCGGCACCCAGCTCCATTGCCTCCTCCCTTTGAACTGGGGTCTCACGCACAACAGGGGCTGCAGGGGTCTGTGGGGTGGCACGGCGATTCCTTCGCTGCTGCAACCGAGCATCGATCTGCAGGCAGATGGATCAGCCCATTCAGGTCTGAGGGAATATCCACACGGGCCAGCTCATCCAACATTTCCTCCGACAATCCATCCTGGAAGGCATCCACAAGCGCAGCCTCATTCCAGGCGGAATCCTGGCTAAGCAGCCGAAAATCGCTGATATAGCCCTGTAGGGGGCGTTGACCCTGCCTCAGAGCTTTCAGGCGTCGAGTAGCAGTCTGCATCTTTATAGGGTCCTCATACATCAGATGCATATGATCACAAAACCTCACAAAGTTGTCCAACAATGGACTAGTTTGAGCCAGCAGAGGCGTGCCCCAACGAGCTGCATCACCTGAAAGAAGGCTTAACACAAACCCCACCTTATCCCAGTCAGTGGGGAAATCAGCTGCTCTCACGCTGATAAAGAGCTGGCATTGTCCCAGGAAAGCAGGAAACAGTTCTGGATTGCCAGTAAATTTATCCGGCATCGCAACTTGGCATTTTCTCCTGGATGGAGGTGATGGTGGGGGTGCAGCATGGACCTGAGCTTGCAATTGAGCCACCTGAGCTGCCAACAAAGTGAGTTGCTGGGCGAGCTGGGCATTCTCAGCATGTAGCTGCTCCATAATAATAGTAAGGGGTGGGAGGCTGAAGGCAAACTGTTCTGTACCAGCCTACTACTGGCCCTGCAGATAAGGCAGGGACAACCCCTTTTACAAGAAGGCATGAGGCTGGAACTAAGCCTGCCAAATTTATGAACACAAAAGCAAATAGAGCAAAACAAGACACAAACCATGAAACAGGAACTATTCAAACGGTTGCCTTCAGCAAACCAGCCCTCCCACGTATTCCCCTTTTAAACAGTTCAGGGCGTGGCTTCTCTCTACCTCCTTCCCAGGTGCCCCATTGCCTTCCTCTGTTTACTCCTGATTGACTGCCTCCTGCGTCCGGCGTCCTTGAACAGGGCCAGCTGTGGGTCATCTTCATCCACGCTGTCAGGCTCACACAGCTGGGTCTGCGTCGTGACCAGGTGGGAGGGGCCTGGCTGAAGGCTCTCATCAGCAAGCTCTCCAACCCCCTCAGCAACCTCTCCAACACCCCCCTCCTCCTCCTCTGAATCGTCCGACCCAAATACCGAACCCACAGGCTGACCCTGAATCACAACACTTCCATCCTTTCAAGGTTGGTAAATATGCTGAGTCAGTAAACTGCTTAGAGAGGGCTGTAAAGCACTATGAAGTAGTATATAAGTCTAAGTGCTATTGCTACTGCTATTTAAGTAATGGATCCAGGATATCTATTTTTGAAAATCTCCCTCTTCTACAAATGAGAAGATGATATCATGCAATATATCTTTGTACCGCCTAGATCTAATGATAAGCTTATGGACTGAATTAACCTTAAGTTATTATCTATAGTTACTATTCATATTTTTTTCTTATTTTTGTTGCCCCTTTGTTGATGCAAAGCATATGCAACTTTGAGAAGATATATAAAGCATAAATTATACTTGAGAACCGAATCAGAATCCAACAAGAACTACTGAGTTAAGATAATCACCTGTTCTGGCCATTTGTTTCCTGAATTTCCCCTAAAATAAATGCTAAGAGTAATAACAATATAATTCCCCCCGACTTTTAAATTGAATAGTTCCATAATTTGTACACTACATTCAAAGATAGCAAATATCTGACCCAGCTATATGATAAACCTCTCCCTTAATAGATCATGGTTTCACCCCTAGAGGTTCTAAAACATTTTTTTCAATTGGAAAAGAATAAAGTTCCCTGTAAAAATGTAATCTTATCATAATTTTTTAAATTTAAACTCTATATGTGGGCATATGTTGTTGTTCCCTTTTCATAGCCAAAACCATTCTGTATCTCTTAGCTGAGGATATAACGGTCAATCCAAAGGTACCACAATGTAGCCTTTATAGACCTGAAGGCAGCCTTTGATTCTATTCCATTAAAACAATTCTGGAGGAAATTAGCCTCTATAATAATAAACTTCCATCTTCACAATTATGTCCCAGCAGCTCTAATGCTATTTAAAGCCAAAGTACTGGTTTTGAATGCTTGGTTATGTATTTGTAGCAGACATGTCAAACTCGCGACATCACGTGACATGGCGCAACGTATAGGAGCTTTTTCGCCATTGCCAGCAATGGGGTAGGCGTGGCTTCCAGATGATGTGTCCAGCCCACGGGCCGGGAGTTTGACACCCCTGATTTATAGGGACTCTCCTAGTGTAGATGCAGTCCCATAAAAATTCTTGAAACTCTCACTAAGAGTTCCTTTTTCAACTTCTAATACCCTAACGTGAATAGGATTAGGCTGCATTTCCCTTGGGGCCTGATTAAGATTTGTTGTTGGCTGAAGCAAATCTACTGGGGAACTCCCTTACTTCATCTCACCTGACTGGATAGGTTCTTTTCTAACTTAAGAAGACAAGTTAATGGTGATTTAGCATATTGCAGTTTCATCTTGTCAGTACCACCTGCTTTGGGACTTGATAAAACTATGGCTGAACTACAGCAGAGAATCTGAGGTATAGATATTGAAAATGACAGAGCCAAAATCCCCTATCCCTTTTATGTCTCCTCTTGGGAATATCCCTAGAAATTTCTCCAACATCTTATGTGCTGCACATGAAGATTATTTACCTTGGCCTGAATTGGAGAAGTACCTATTAGAACATATTTGTTAGATATATAATCATCCCATTTGAATCCCAAACCCGTTTCTTTTCAGATTTGGAGATAACATCTGTCTCACATACATTTTTAACATGGCCATTGTACACACAATGGTGATCAAGTTTAATACTTCCAATTGTTAATTATTCTAATTCCCATTGTGATCAGAAGGGTGTTACTCTTCTTCTGGGTGACCACACTTCAGAAACCTTTAAAAATTCTTATTTCTTATTTATTAAATTTGTTTGCCATCTATCTAGGTTCAGTCATTTATACCATGGGTCCCCAACCCCTGGGCTGCACAAGCAGCAGCCAAGTATGCAAGGGCTCAAATGCAAAGTACCATTTGTGCAAGCAGCAGCGCACACACCCGCCCCTTGCACAAATGGAGCTGCACACACAGAACCATCCCCTCTTCCCCCACCTCCAGTACCGCAAAGCAAGAACTGCTGATCTATAGCCATTAGAAACTACTGGGTTCCTCTTTCATGCCATTACTTGTTAGCTGCTAATTGTTTTAGGATTTTATTGCAATTAAAAGAATAATGTTATTGTAATGTATACTAGTCTTTTATTGTGTTTGGGCTTCGACCATAAACACATTTTGATTTATCAGTCACTATAATATACTTTGGTCTTTTTTCTTCATTGCATAATGACTATTTTTGTTGGTGGTAGTGCTATAGTTTCTTTGTTTTTTCTTTGTTTTACATTTCACTAGATTTAAAGAAAAACAATAACAATACAACATTATAATTTTCAGAAGGACTTCTAAGCTAGTTGCTTTGGAGATGGAATGAGAAACTTGTAAAAGGCTGTCAGGAACACAATTAATTCTCTTGATTCTCTCACAGGTACTTCTAATAGGATAGTGGGATCATTGTAAAGGATAAGACATACAGTCCATATTTCTGCAGCTTTGGGGTTAGGATGGAAATCGGCTCCCAGAGGCTCTCCAGAACTTCAAAGAAGTGCTATTGAAATTCAACCATCTTCCAACCAAACACCAGAAACAGCATCTTGTGGGTGTATATGTGCATTTTTCTAAAAATCAAAATACAAATAAGTTTGTCTATAGTGCCATTTGTTTTCTCATTTCTACATTTAGTTTAAAAGAAATGCTCTACATTGGGATGAACCTGTGGGGTTGGAAATATTAAATTGGATATAAGGCTTGAGCCTCAGGCAACCCCCAGGGAATTGGGTATGTCTATTCTAATGAAAACTGGGGCAGGGTTGACATAATAGCACTATTCCAATATTTGAGGGGCTCCTACAAATATGAGGAGGGTCAAACTATTTTCCAAACCACCAAACCACCAAGCATGACAAAAACAATGGTTGGAAACTAACCACAGAGAGAAGCAACCTAGAACTAAGGAGAAATTTCCTAATGATGAGAGCAATCAAGCAGTGGAATAGCTTGCCTTCGTTGTTGTTGTTAGTTGCGAAGTCGTGTCCGACCCATTGCGACCCTATGGACAATGTTCCTCCAGGCCTTCCTGTCCTCTACCATCTTCTGGAGTCCAGTTAAGCTCACGCCTACTGCTTCAGTGACTCCATCCAGCCACCTCATTCTCTGTCGTCCCCTTCTTCTATTGCCCTCAATCTTTCCCAGCATTAGGCTCTTCTCCAGTGAGTCCTTCCTCCTCATTAGGTGGCCAAAGTATTTGAGTTTTAGCTTCAGGATCTGGCCTTCTAAAGAGCAGTCAGGGTTGATCTCCTCTAGGACTGACCGGTTTGATCGCCTTGCAGTCCAAGGGACTCGCAGGAGTCTTCTCCAGCACCAGAGTTCAAAGGCCTCAATTCTTTTGCGCTCAGCCTTTCTTATGGTCCAACTTTCACTGCCATACATTGCAACTGGGAAGACCATAGCCTTGACTATACGCACTTTTGTTGACAGGGTGATGTCTCTGCTTTTTAGTGTGCTGTCTAGATTTGCCATGGCTTTCCTCCCTAGGAGCAAGCGTCTTTTAATTTCTTGACTACAGTCCCCATCTGCAGTGATCTTGGAGCCCAGGAAAATAAAATCTGTCACTACCTCCATTTCTTCCCCATCTATTTGCCAGGAATTAAGAGGGCCGGATGCCATGATCTTAGTTTTCTTAATGTTTAGTTTCAACCCAACTTTTGCACTCTCCTTCTTCACTCGCAACAAGAGACTCTTCAGTTCCTCTTCACTTTCTGCCATTAGAGTGGTATCATCTGCATATCTTAGGTTGTTGATATTTCTTCCAGCAATCTTAATTCCAACTTTTGATTCATCTAGCCCTGCCTTTCTCATGATGTGCTCTGCATATAAGTTAAATAGGCAAGGCGACAGTATACAGCCTTGCCGGACTCCTTTCCCAATTTTGAACCAATCAGTGGTTCCGTGTCCAGTTCTCACTGTTGCTTCTTGGCCCGCATATAGGTTTCTCAAGAGACAAATAAGATGTTCTGGTACTCCCATCTCTTTAAGAACTTGCCACAGTTTGTTATGATCCACACAATCAAAGGCTTTAGCATAGTCAATGAAGCAGAAGTAGATGTTTTTCTGGAACTCTCTAGCTTTTTCCATGATCCAGCGTATGTTGGCAATTTGATCTCTAGTTCCTCTGCCTCTTCGAAATCCTGCCTGTACTTCTGGTAGTTCTCGATCCACATACTGCTGGAGTCTAGCTTGTAGGATTTTAAGCATAACTTTACTAGCATGAGAAATGAGTGCAATGGTGCGATAGTTTGAACATTCTTTGGCACTGCCTTTCTTTGGAATTGGAATGTAAACTGATCTTTTCCAATCCTGTGGCCACTGTTGAGTTTTCCAAATTTGCTGGCAAATTGAGTGTAGCACTTTTACTGCATCGTCTTTTAAGATTTTGAATAGCTCAGCTGGAATACTGTCACCTCCACTAGCTTTGTTGTTGCTCAGCTTTTCTAAGGCCCACTTCACTTCACATTCTAGGATGTCTGGCTCGAGGTCAGTGACCACCTCATTGTGATTATCAGGGACGTTAAGCTCATTCTTGTATAGTTCTTCTGTGTAATTTTGCCATCTCTTCTTAATCTCTTCTGCCTCTGTTAGGTCCCTGCCATTTTGGTCCTTTATCATGCCCATTTTTGCATTGAACGTTCCCTTCATCTCTCCAATTTTCTTGAAAAGATCTCTGGTCCTCCCTATTCTATTGTTTTCTTCTATTTCTTTGCACTGTTCATTTAAGAAGTCATTCTTATCTCTTCTAGCTATTCTCTGGAATTCTGCATTCAATTGGGCGTATCTTTCTTTTTCTCCCTTGCCTTTTGCTTCCCTCCTTTCCTCAGCTATTTGCAAAGCTTCCTCAGACAGCCATTTTGCTTTCTTGCATTTCTTTTTCTTTGGGATGGTTTTGGTTGCTACCTCTTGTACAATGTTGCGAACCTCTGTCCATAGTTCTTCAGGCACCCTGTCTATCAGATCTAATTCCTTAAATCTATTTGTCACCTCTACTGTATATTCAACAGGGATATGATTTAATTCATACCTGACTGGCCTAGTGCTTTTCCCTACTTTCTTCAGTTTAAGCTTAAACTTTGCAACAAGAAGCTCATGGTCTGAGCCACAGTCAGCTCCTGGTCTTGTTTTTATTGACTGTATAGAGCTTCTCCATCTTTGGCTGCAGAGTACATAGTCAATCTGATTTCTGTGTTGACCGTCTGGTGATGTCCATGTGTAGAGCCGTCTCTTGGGTTGTTGGAAAAGGGTGTTTGCTATGACCATCGTATTCTCTTGACAAAATTCTATCAGCCTGTGCCCTGCTTCATTTTGTACTCCAAGGCCAAACTTGCCTGTTATTCCGGTTATCTTTTGGCTTCCTACTTTAGCATTCCAATCCCCCATGATGATAAGGACATCATTTTTTGGTGTTAGTTCTATAAGGTGCTGTAGGGCTTCATAGAACCGGTCAATTTCATCCTCTTCAGCACCGGTGGTTGGGGCATAGACTTGGACTATTGTGATATTGAATGGTTTGCCTTGGATTCGAACTGAGATCATTCTGTCATTTTGAGGATTGTATCCCAGTATTGCTTTTCCTACTCTTTTATTGACTATGAAGGCTACTCCATTTCTTCTGAGGGATTCTTGCCCGCAGTAGTATACCTGATGGTCATCTGAATTAAATTCACCCATTCCTGTCCATTTTAGTTCGCTGATACCTAAGATGTCGATGTTCAGTCTTGTCATCTCTTGTTTGACCACGTCCAGCTTTCCTTGATTCATGGATCTTACATTCCAGGTTCCTATGGAGAAAAAATCTTTACAGCATCGGACTTTCCTTTCACTACCAGACATATCCACAGCTGAGCGTCCTTTCGGCTTTGGCCCAGTCGCTTCATTCTTTCTGGCGCTACTAGTACTAGCCCTCTGCTCTTCCCCAGTAGCATATTGGACGCCTTCCGACCTGAGGGGCTCATCTTCCAGCGTCATATCGTTTTGCCTTTTGGTACTGTCCATAGGGTTTTCATGGCAAAGATACTGGAGTGGGTTGCCATTTCCTTCTCCAGTGGATCACGTTTTGTCAGAACTCTCTGCTATGACCTGTCCGTCTTGGGTGGCCCTGCACGGCATAGCTCATAGCTTCATTGAATTACGCAAGCCCCTTCGCCACGACAAGGCAGTAATCCATGAAGGGGAGCTTGCCTTCAGAAGCTTTCAAAAAGAGACTGGACAACCACTAGTCTGAAATGATTTGGGTCTCCTGCTCAAGCAAACAGTTGAACTACAAGACTTCCAAGGTCCCTTCCAATGTGAAATGATCTAGTTTAAAGATGAATAAACCATTTCAGTACTGATTGAATGCCACTCACCTTGATAGATGAACCATAAAAGGTTAAGGTAAAGGTTGCCCCGCACATGTGTGCTAGTCATTTCGACTCTAGGGGCCGGTGCTCATCTCCGTTTCAAAGCCGAGGATGTCTCCGTGGTCATGTGGCCGGCATGACTAGACGCCAAAGGAGCATGGAACGCTGTTACCTTCCCACCATAGTGGTCCCTATTTTTCTACTTGCATTTTTACGTGCTTTTGAACTGCTAGGTTGGCAGAAGCTGGGATGAGTAACAGGCACTCACTCTGTTATGCGGCACTCGGGAGTTGACCCGCCAAACTGCCGACCTTCTGATCAACAAGCTCAGTGTCCTAACCATAGACGTTTCCTTTTGTCAATGCTCACTTATTGTCCCTTATCCAGTCCATTTCTTAATCCAGACACTGACTGAGGATTTCTACCACTTCAGCTAGATCTGATAGAAAGAAAGAACTGCTGGGTGTCATCCACATATTCATGGCATTTTAAATCACCAAATGATTTCATGTTAAACAGTATGGACAATAAGACCAACCCCTGCAGAGCCCTACAGAACAAAAGCTATTGTGCTGAAGAGAATTCACTCAGCACCACTTTTTGGAGGCCCCCATCCAAGGAAAATGGAAATGCTGCATTGCTATTTTACCCACATGAAATCATGGTTACAATGTCAAAGTCAATGATACTGAACATTCCTGAAAGTTCCAAGAAATTCAGTATTTTGTATTCGTACCTTTGCCAGCAAAGATCATCCCATGGAATATTCAAAGTGGTTCAGCCTACACTGATTACAGATTTTCTAATAATTATACCTGTTTTCATTATGCAAAGGATGAAATAGAGCCTGTCATTATAATTCTAAGCATTTACTGAAAGTGCAAATGAGCAGTCCAAGAATATCAATGAAACTATTATGTTGATTAAAACCACACTTAAAATATGCCTAAAATTCATACTAGAATGACATTCTATTAGGACTATCACAATGTTACAAAGTGGAGAGCAAATATGAACATTTTAGGCTAGATATCAAGGAAGGTAAAAAAGGGGATGTGAAGAAAAATGTAAGCTCTCTGGAAGGCCCTAATGCTGGAAAGGTGGAAAGAAAGAGAAGACGACAACCAGAGGCAAGATGGATGGATTCCATTACAGTGGTGATGAGAGCACCATTGAATATAACAGAATAGAGTAAAAGAGTTGGAAGAGATCTTCTAGTCAAACCCCCTACTCAGGCAGGAAACCCTATACCATTTCAGACAGTGGTTGTCCAATCTCTTCTTAAAAACTTCCAGTGTTGGAGCATTCACAACTTCAGGAGGCAAGTTGTTCTAACTGATTAATTGTTCCAACAGTCAGAAAATTTCTCCTTAGTTCTAGCTTGCTTCTCTCCTTGATTAATTTCCATCCATTGCTTCTTGTCCTGCCTTCAGGTGCTTTGAAGAATAGCTTGACTCCTTCTTCTTTGACCTTTAGATATTGGAACACTGCGATCATGTCACCCCTCATACTTCTTTTCATTAAACTAGACATATCCAATTCCAGTAACCCTTCTTTATATGTTTTAGCCTCCAGTCCCCTGATCATTTTTGTTGCTCTTCTCTTTGCTCTTTCTAGAGTCTCAACATTTTTTTTTTGCATCGTGGTGACCAGAACTGGATGCAGTATTCCAAGTGTGGCCTTACCAAGGCATTGCAAAGTGGTATTAACACTTCACATCGTCTTGATTCTATCCCTCTGTTAATGTACCCTATAACTGTGTTGTTTTTTTGGTAGCTGCAGCACACTGCCGGCTCATATTTAAGTGATTGTCCAAGATCCCATTGGAAGACTTGAAAGGATTGATTCTCATGACGAAAATCTATGTGGTCACTAGAAGTTGAAAATCACTTGATGATGGCATATAATCAATCACTCAATCAAACAATAGTTGAATTATCTTTGATTCATGGCTAGTCAAGTTCCAAGCCTAAGTTTTAATATATTGCCCATAATAAGCAGGCTGCCCTGGTTGTCATGTGAATGTTTATAGAACAATTGGCTTGCTTTGTATTACATGTGTTCAAACTGCAGATAGAATATTCCACATATTTTAGTCTCCTATATGGTTCTGGCCATTAATAGATTCAGATTGTTCTTTAATCCATCATTGCTCACCACAAAAGCTGAATAATGTTTTAATGTTTTAATCATTTATCTTGATTTATGCACTTATTATATGTTTTATTGTGAGCCGCCCTGAGTCCTTCAGGAGATAGGGCGGGATATAAATCCCATCAATAAATAAATAAATATATATGTATATATATATGTATATATATATGTATATATATATGTATATATATATATGTATATATATATGTATATATATATATGTATATATATATATGTATATATATATGTATATATATATATGTATATATATATATGTATATATATATATGTATATATATATATATATATATATATATATATATATATATATGTATATATATATGTATATATATATGTATATATATATGTATATATATATATATATATATATGTGTATATATATATGTATATATATATATATATATATATATATATATATATATATATATATATATATATATATATATATATATATATATATATATATATATATATATATATATATATATATATATATATATATATATATATATATATAAACTTTTATACTGATACCATTTCGGTGAAATCTACAATCACAATGTGGTTGGTCAGTTTCCATCTTTTCCCCAATTTAAAATTATGCAACCAGAATAACAGAATAAAAGTTGTGTGGGGGAGGAGTATATATTTGAAATTGTCTGAACATATAGCAGTCAGAAGTGAAATCAAGGTTTACATGATGGAACATGAATTAAATTGCTTTATAATTAATGATCCAAATACCATAAACTCAGCAGAAAGGTGTTAAACAGACTTTATTGGTCAGGCATCCTAGGCAGACTTACGTTTGCTGATAAGATCCTCCAATGTGGCACATCTGTCCATCCTGACAGTGAAGGTAAATTGAAGGTAAATTTACCCCATATTGTTTGGAGCGAAGAAGCGTCCTTGTGTGCATTCATGAAGAGATGTAGAACAAAGACAAAGGGCCTGGAAGTCCTGCTATAAAACTTTAAACTGCACCCACTTAACTAGGTAAGCATGGCATTCACTAAACAGTCAGACTAACATTCTCATAAGGCATCTCTTGAGGAAATAACGTTTAACCCTGTAAATGCTGAATACACTAACACAGTTCTTAATTCCTAAACTAGATATAAAATGGAGCAGCTGAATATATATTGGTCCAGCAGAGTTTAAATGCAAATTTATTTTGGGAGGAAGAAAAACCCAATTTAACTAAAATGAGTGACACCTGTGCCATGACAGTTAATCAGACTGCAGTGTAGTTGTACAGAAAAGAATTCCCTTTTCAACCCAGAAGGCAAATTCTTCAATGCTGCTTCTTTCAGGAGAGTAACACATAGTATTGAACAGACAGAAAATTGCATTTATGTGAATCCAAGCCTAAGGAATTGAAAAAGTTACATGTACCTTCATAACAGAAAAACAGAGTTGAAAAGGACCTTGGAGGTCTTCTAGACCAAACCCCTCCTATACTATTTCAGACAAATGATTGTCCAAACTCTTCTTAAATACCTCCAATATTGGAGTACCCACAACTTCTGGAGGCAAGTTGCTCCATTGTTAATTGTTTTAACAGTCAGGAAATTTCCCTTTACTTCTAGGTTGCTTCTTTCCTTGATTACTTTCCATCCATTTCTTCTTGTCCTGCTTTCAGAACAAGAATTCATCTTCAGAATGATCTGATTTTCTTGAATAATAATAATAATTTTATGTCTTTTTAAAAAATTCAAAAACCATAATCTTTATGATTTTCAGTGGAGATACGATCATCTTTCTATTATAAAACACAAATGTACTGCTACCTTAATCCAAGGTGTATATTTTTCAGTCACTTAGATTCAGTTTCGTCATTAAGATCAATTACAGTTTGGTTTTGTTTGTTTGTTTAATGTACATGCCACCCAACACACTATTTGTGGGGGTGTCAAACTGCCAGCCCATGGGCCGGGCGTGTCATCAGGAAGCCACACCCACCCCATTGCCGGCAACGGCAAAACTGTCCCGATACATTGCGCAATGTCACATGACATTGTGAGTTTGACATGTCTGATTTAAAGTGACTCTTCATCTCTTTATAGAGATCTTTATATCAATTCCAGATCCAATGAAATGGAAAAAAATAATCAACTTTCTTGGCACAGAATTTGGCACAATTGTTCAGAATGATCAGGTGCAGAATCTATAATAATAATAATAATAATAATAATAATAATAATAATAATAATAATAATAATAATAATAATAATAATAATAATAATAATAATAATAATAATTTAATTTTTATACCTCCCTTCTCCCGAGGGACTCAGGGCGGTATACAGGGCAATACAATAAAATACAATATATAAAAATTAAAAGAAATATTAAATACAATAGCCCAATTCAGTAGATTAATACAAAACGTTAAAATACCCCTAAACCCATCAGACCAGGCCGGCTTGTTCAAATAAATATGTTTTTAGGTCACGTCGGAAGGAGCGAAGGTGGCATTTGATCAAAGAGTTATGGTGAGAAGTACCATTAGTTTCCTGCTGATTATTGAATAATTTGATAAATACATACATTGAGCCTAAAAAATACATCTGTAAAATTTTATTGTAGTAGACTAATTAGGGATGGTGTATCTCTTATTCTGCAATTACCATTATATATGAAAGCACACAATTGCAATGATTTATAGCATTTTCATTATAAAGTCATTGTGCAAATGACATCATTTGTGTCACGTCCATGATTCCATATTTGTGTAACGAGGTCATTATCCAAATGATACAAGTTGCAATGCAATGACCACATAATGACCTAATTATGCATACAGAGTAAATTACCATGGACATTTTTGTCCATTGCATGCAAAGTCAATTGTATCAAGATGCAGTAAACTGAGGTTTCACCCTAGTCTTTTGAATTGAATGCACACAAGGCAACATACAATCTTTTTCAAAAGGTACAATAGAGCAAGTTTCTTGACTAAAACCTATTAAAAACATTAAAACAACAGAAATCGAGAAATTTGTAAAGGATCTAACTAAAAAGTATCAACTAAAATAAAATTGTATCTAGTGTATTTTTAATACTCTTCTAAGTGCCAATGCATATCTCTATTAGGATCATTTTATAATTTGGAAGCAACAAATTTCTGAAACCAAATCAATAGAAAGTAACATTTGGCAACTTATTAATATTATTATTTTTACTTAATGGTGTTTTTTTGAGAAACATTGAATCACTTCTTTATTATGATGATTATCTTCATCCAAGAGATTCAGAGAATTGTACATTCTATTTATGTATAGCTTCTGTCCCCACAACAAACTTACCAGGATAAAATCAAATCCTTTTCATGTGCCCACAGTATAAAATGAATTTCCAATCAGAAAGTTATTTTTTCTCTCAAAATGATGAGATCTGAAGTTTAAAGAAGTTTAATTTTGTGTCCTTACTGACACAGGAATAAGGAACCATAAGACCAGGGGATTAGTAATATCATCTTTTTCATGGATAAAATGAATACATATCTATTCACTGGGAATGATTCTTATACTTTGTCCTCCTTACAATACCAACAAAGAAAAAAAATAACAGCTCTCAAAAGAAACCAGCATGGCTGCATAAAGAACTCTCTGATAAATTGAAAGATAAAAAGGACAAGTATAAGAATTGGAAAGAGGGGCACATAACTAAGTCAGAATATCAGCAAATAGCCCGTGCCTGCAAAGATGAAGTGAGGAAAGCTAAGGCTCAAAATGAACTAAGGCTTGCGACCAAAGTCAAAAATAACAAAAAAAGCTTCTTTCAACATATAAAAAACAAGAAAAAAGTTAAGGAAATGATTGGTCCATTAGTGGGGGAAAGTGGCAAGAAGGTGACAAGCAATAGGGAGAAAGCAGAACTATTTAATTCGTTTTTTGCATCTGTCTTTACACAAAGGGAAAAAACAGTCCAACCTACCCAAACCAGTGCCATAAAAAACAGAATAGAAACGCAAGTTAAGATAGGCAAGAAAATGGTAAGTGAGCACCTGTCCAGCCTAGACGAGTTCAAATCACCAGGACCAGATGGATTACACCCCAAGGTTCTCAAGGAACTGGCAGACGTGATCTCAGAACCACTGAACTATATTTTTCAAAGATCCTGGAGCACTGGGGAACTACCAGAGGACTGGAAGAGAGCTGATGTAGTTCCCATCTTCAAAAAAGGGAAAAAAATAGATCCAGGAAACTACAGACCTATCAGCCTGACCTCAATACCTGGGAAGATTCTGGAAAAGATAATCAAACAACAAATCAGTGAACACCTTGATGCGAACAAAGTTATCACTAAAAGCCAACATGGGTTTGTCAAAAACAGATCATGCCAGACAAACCTTATTGCATTCTTTGACCAAGTGACAAAACTAGTGGACCAGAGGAATGCTGTAGATATAATTTACTTGGACTTCAGTAAGGCATTTGATAAAGTAGATCACAACCTACTACTTGATAAGATAGAAAAATGTGGGTTAGATAGCATCACCACCAGATGGATTCGTAGGTGGCTGACAGGCCGTACTCAGCGTGTGGTCCTCAATGGAACTGCATCTACATGGAAGGAAGTGTGTAGTGGGGTGCCCCAGGGCTCTGTTCTGGGCCCAGTGCTCTTCAATATCTTCATTAATGATTTGGATGAGGGGATAGATGGGGAACTCATCAAATTTGCAGACGACACCAAGCTGGCAGGAATAGCCAATACTCCAGAAGATAGGCTTAAGATACAGAAGGATCTGGACAGACTCGAACACTGGGCACTATCTAACAAAATGAAATTCAGTGGTGAAAAAAGTAAGGTTCTACATTTAGGCAGGAAAAATCAAATGCATAGGTATAGTATAGGTGGTACCTTGCTCAATAGTAGTAACTGTGACAGGGATCTCGGAGTCTTAGTAGACAATCACTTCAATATGAGCCAGCAGTGTGCTGCAGCTGCCAAAAAAGCCAACACAGTGCTAGGCTGCATTAACAGAGGGATAGAATCAAGATCAAGTGAAGTACTAATACCACTTTACAATGCTTTGGTAAGGCCACACCTGGAATACTGCATCCAGTTTTGGTCACCACGATGTAAAAAAGATGTCGAGACTCTAGAAAGGGTACAGAGAAGAGCAACCAAGATGATTAGGGGGCTGGAGACTAAAACAGTTTAATGAAGAGAAGGGTGAGGGGTGACATGATAGCAGTGTTCCAATATCTCAGGGGCTACCACAAAGAAGAGGGAGTCAAGCTATTCTCCAAAGCACCTGAAAGCAGGACAAGAAGCAACGGATGGAAACTAGTCAAGGAGAGAAGCAACCTAGAACTAAGGAGAAACTTCCTGACAGTTAGAACAATTAACCAGTGGAACAACCTGCCTCCAGAGGTGGTGAATGCTCCAACACTGGAGGTTTTTAAGAAGAGACTGGACAGCCATTTGCCTGAAATGGTATAGGGTTTCCTGCCTGAGCAGGGGGTTGGACTAGATGACCTCCAAGGTCCCTTCCAACTTTATATATTATTATTATTAAATATAGATACCGTAAGTAGGTTCTTTTCCAGAGAATTAGGAAGCCATAAATAAACAAGTTTTTTTCTCTCTCTGATATCACCAGAAATCCATGTATTAATTTCAAGTTTTGAATCCTTGAGTCATGTAACTATTCATTTTCCGGCCTGCAAGGTTTCTAATATCTCTCCCTTGTGTCTCTAGATTGGAAACCAAAGATTCCCATCTTTTTTCAACCCATACATTTTCCACTTGCTTCCAGATAAGTCTGTCCTGAGAGCAGTCTTCCTCACCCTGGTATTGTCCAAATGTGGATTTCAAACCTCAAGGTATTTCCAGAAAGGACAGTTCTGGAAGGTTGCCTACAGACTTGCCACATCTGCATTGTCAGAGGAACTCTCTGGAGCCATAAGCTCATAAATTGTTGTTGTTGTTAGCTGTGAAGTCGTGTCCGACCCATCGCGACCCCATGGACAATGTTCCTCCAGGCCTTCCTGTCCTCTACCATCTTCTGGAGGCCATTTAAACTCACACCTTAGTGTGCTGTCTAGATTTCTCATGGCTTTCCTCCCGAGGACCAAGTGTCTTTTAATTTCATGGCTACAGTCTCCATCTGCAGTGATCTTGGAGCCCAGGAAAATAAAATCTGTCACTACCTCCATTTCATCCCCATCTATTTGCCAGGAATTGAGAGGGCCGGATGCCATGATCTTAGTTTTCTTAATGTTTAGTTTCAACCCAACTTTTGCACTCTCCTCTGTCCTGGTCCTACTTGACCTCTCAGCGGCTTTTGATACCATCAACCATGGTATCCTGCTGCGACGGCTCGAGGGATTGGAAGTGGGAGGTATTGTTTTACGGTGGTTCTCCTCCTACCCCTTGGGCCGTTTGCAGTTCATACTGGCAGGGGGGCAGAGATCTACCCCGAGGCCCCTTTCTTGAGGGGTACCTCAGGGGTCAGTTCTCTCCCCCCTCCTGTTTAACATCTATATGAAGCTGCTGGGTGAGATCATCCATGGCTTTGGGGTGAGGTATCACCAATATGCGGATGATACCCAGTTGTTCATCTCCACCCCGAGCCAACCCAGTGATGCCCTTGACATGATGTCCAGGTGCCTGGAGGCGGTGCGGGTCTGGATAGGAAGGAACAGACTCAGGCTGAACCCCTCCAAGACCAAGTGGCTGTGGATACCGGCATCTTGTATTATCCAACATGTTCCATCTCTTTTGATGGGTGAGAGGTACTTCCCCCCAAAGAAAGGGCCCACAACTTGGGTGTCCTCCTCAATTCACGGCTTAACTTGGAAGACCATATAACTGCTTTCACCAGGGGGGCTTTTGCACAGGTTCACCTGGTGCGCCAGTTGCGCCCCTTTTTGGACAGAGATGCCCTATGCACCCCCTTGCCACTTCTCACCTGGATTACTGTAATGCTCTCTACATGGGGCTGCCCTTGAAGTGCACCCGGAGGCTTCAGCTGGTGCAAAATGTGGCTGCACGGGTGCTTATGGGAGGATCTCGATACTCCCACATTACACCACTCCTGTGCCAGCTGCATTGGCTTCCGGTTGCCCTCCGGGTGCAATTCAAGGTGCTGGTAATTACCTTTAAAGCCCTACATGGCTTAGGCCCAGGGTACTTGCGAGACAACCTGCTTCCATTGTCAACCTCCCTTCACCCGGTTCGCTCCCACAGAGTCAGCCTCCTCAGGGTTCCATCAGCTAGGCAATGCTGGCTGGCAACTCCCAGAGGGAGAGCCTTCTCTGTGGGCATGCCGACCCTCTGGAATGAATTGCTGCCGGAGCTGCAGACGGCCCCTGACCTTTGGTCCTTCCGCCATGACCTGAAGACATGGATGTTCCAACAAGCGGGCCTGGACTGACTATGGTTTTAAATTAGACTTTTATTGGGTTAAATATTCATTTATTTATTACATCCATTGTTTAATTCATTTTTAAATTTTGTATTTTATGTTTTTTAATATTTTTATTGTTGTGAGCTGCCCTGAGTCCTTGGGGAGAAGGGCGGCATATAAATTTAATAAATCTCAAATCTTATCTCAAATCTCTCTTCACTACAACAAGGGGCTCTTTAGTTCCTCTTCACTTTCTGCCATTAGAATGGTATCATCTGCATATTATAGGTTGTTGATATTTCTCCCGGAAATCTTAATTCCAACTTTTGATTCATCTAGCCCTGCCTTTCTCATGATGTGCTCTGCATATAAGTTAAATAGGCAGGGCGACAGTATACAGCCTTGCCGGACTCCTTTCCCAGTTTTGAACCAATCAGTGGTTCCGTGTCCAGTTCTCACTGTTGCTTCTTGGTCCACATATAGGTTTCTCAAGAGACAAATAAGATGGTCTGGTACTCCCATCTCTTTAAGAACTTGCCACAGTTTGTTATGATCCACACAATCAAAGGCTTTAGCATAGTCAATGAAGCAGAAGTAGATGTTTTTCTGGAACTCTCTAGCTTTCTCCATGATCCAGCGTATGTTGGCAATTTGATCTCTAGTTCCTCTGCCTCTTTGAAATCCTGCCTGTACTTCTGGTAGTTCTCGATCCACATACTGCTGGAGTCTACCTTGTAGGATTTTAAGCATAACTTTACTAGCATGAGAAATGAGTGCAATGGTGCGATAGTTTGAACATTCTTTGGCACTGCCTTTCTTTGGAATTGGAATGTAAACTGATCTTTTCCAATCCTGTGGCCACTGTTGAGTTTTCCAAATTTGCTGGCAAATTGAGTGTAGCACTTTTACTGCATCGTCTTTTAAGATTTTGAATAGCTCAGCTGGAATACTGTCACCTCCACTAGCTTTGTTGTTGCTCAGCTTTTCTAAGGCCCACTTTACTTCACATTCTAGGATGTCTGGCTTTATCATGCCCATTTTTGCATTAAACGTTCCCTTCATCTCTCCAATTTTCTTGAAAAGATCTCTGGTCCTCCCTATTCTATTGTTTTCTTCTATTTCTTTGCACTGTTCATTTAAGAAGGCATTCTTATCTCTTCTAGCTATTCTCTGGAATTCTGCATTCAATTGGGTGTATCTTTCTTTTTCTCCCTTGCCTTTCGCTTCCCTCTTTTCCTCAGCTATTTGCAAAGCTTCCTCAGACAGCCATTTTGCTTTCTTGCATTTTTTTTCTTTGGGATGGTTTTGGTTGCTACCTGTTCTACAATGTTGCAAACCACTGTCCATAGTTCTTCAGGCACTCTGTCTATCAGATCTAATTCCTTAAATCTATTTGTCACCTCTACTGTATATGATTTAATTCATACCTGAGTGGCCTAGTGCTTTTCCCTACTTTCTTCACTTTAAGCCTAAACTTTGCAATGAGAAGCTCCTGGTGTGAGCCACAGTCAGCTCCTGGTCTTGTTTTTACTGACTGTATAGAGCTTCTCCATCTTTGGCTGCAGAGCACATAGTCAATCTGATTTCTGTGTTGACCGTCTGGTGATGTCCATGTGTAGAGCCGTCTCTTGGGTTGTTGGAAAAGAGTGTTTGCTATGACCATTGTATTCTCTTGACAAAATTCTATCAGCCTGTGCCCTGCTTCATTTTGTACTCCAAGGCCAAACTTGCCTGTTATTCTGGTTATCTTTTGGCTTCCTACTTTAGCATTCCAATCCCCCATGATGATAAGGACATCATTTTTTGGTGTTAGTTCTATAAGGTGCTGTAGGGCTTCATAGAACCGGTCAATTTCATCCTCTTCAGCACCAGTGGTTGGGGCATAGACTTCGACTACTGTGATATTGAATGGTTTGCCTTGGATTCGAACTGAGATCATTCTGTCATTTTAAGGATTGTATTCCAGTATTGCTTCTCCTACTCTTTTACTGACTATGAAGGCTACTCCATTTCTTCTGAGGGATTCTTGCCCGCAGTAGTATACCTGATGGTCATCTGAATTAAATTCACCCATTCCTGTCCATTTTAGTTTGCTGATACCTAAGATGTCGATGTTCAGTCTTGTCATCTCTTGTTTGACCACGTCCAGCTTTCCTTGATTCATGGATCTTACATTCCAGGTTCCTATGGAGAAAAAATCTTTACAGCATCGGACTTTCTTTTCACCACCAGACACATCCACAGCTGAGCGTCCTTTCGGCTTTGGCCCAGTCGCTTCATTCTTTCTGGCGCTACTAGTACTAGCCCTCTGCTCTTCCCCAGTAGCATATTGGACGCCTTCCGACCTGAGGGGCTCATCTTCCAGCGTCATATCGTTTTGCCTTTTGGTACTGTCCATGGGGTTTTCATGGCAAAGATACTGGAGTGGGTTGCCATTTCCTTCTCCACTGGGTCACGTTTTGTCAGAACTCTCTGCTATGACCTGTCCATCTTGGGTGGCCCTGCACAGCATAGCTCATAGCTTCATTGAATTACGCAAGCCCCTTCACCACGACAAGTCAGTAATCCATGAAGGGGAAGCTCATAAATACACCATTGTAAGAAATAAAGATATTTTTAATAGCATAAATATTCTATGATTCCATCCAAGTGTAGACTCAATGATATAAATAAGCTCAGACTGAATTTGCATCAACAAATTATAACATAAGCAAAGGCACAGTTTGAATACATAGTATGAGAAAGACTGTTGCTTTCAGAGTTACACCTACCTAATCTTGATATTAGAAGACATGCGTAATATCAAGGAAGAAGGAAAAGAAGGGATATAAAAGACTTACTAGTGAGGTACAAAGTCACATGAGATGGCCATCTTTCAGAGAACAGAAGAAAGGAAGACAGAAACCCTGAAAAGGTGGAAGTGGTCTACATAAATATATAGCCATGGTTTCTTTTTATTTATGAAGTAAAGATCTATCACTTAGCAATTAGCAGCAATGAATATGTACTAGAAAACCTTAGCATGGACTTCTAATCCAGGATCTCCATCAAAGACTATCTTGCACAGTGCTGGAGGGAATAGGAGTGGAAGATTTGCATCTTAACTCTGGAATGTTTATAAATGTACAGTTCATTATTCAACAGCAGTACAGCAATTCAGCAACATAATTTCACAGAGGTTGCTGTGTATGATTAATTCTCAGTAGGAGAAAAAGATCAACACTGCTAGATAAAAAAGAGGCTTTGCATTTTTAGTATTCTCCTGCCAATTGGCAATAATTATTTCCTAAATAGGTCTCTGGTCTAGTTAGGAACATTTATGCTGGTCTTGCCTGGAGCTGTTTTCCAAGTGTAGTCATCACAACATTATCTCCAGACAGCAAGAAAAAATGATCAATGTGTTGATTATGTTGAGTTCAGCTTTCCCTCCAGCCATTCATCCAACATCTCTCCTTCATATCAAGAAGAATACCTGGCAAAAGGCCTTGTGATTCTCATTATCCTATAGGCCACAGACCTGACTTTTAACTTCTTGAACCAAAAACAAGTGTGATTAATTCATTCATAGAATTCAAAACTTGTCTATCACTTGAGACAATATAACACAGATTTCTCCAATATGTTATTCAGATGTGCTGGTTGATAATTTGGGAAATGTTGCCTCATGCAACCAGAGAAAAATAAGATCAGAAAGGGTAAAACACCATGTTCACCTGCAAAATGAATTCTAATAGAGGTGTAATGGCAATGGCAAGGAATATTCCCATTGAATTTGTCTTTGCAACACAAAAGTAAACTGTGTTCATTGTAAGGTAGAGAATATTTTTGTATGATTTAACAGACTAACAGTCTCTTCTTAAAAGTTTCCAGTGATAGAATGCCCACAACTTCTGAAGACAAGCCATTTCACTAGTTAATTGCTCTCACTGTTAAAGAAATAATAATGATAATGATAATGATGATGATGATGATGATGATGATGATGATGATAATAATAATAATAATAATAATAATAATAATAATAATAATAATAATAATAATAATAATAATAATAATAATAATAATAATAAAAATTGGAAGGGACCTTGGAGGTCATCTAGTCCAACCCCCTGCTCAGGCAGGAAACCCTATACCATTTCAGACAAATGGCTGTCCAGTCTGTTCTTAAAAACTTCCAGTGTTGGAGCATTCACCACTTCTGGAGGCAGGTTGTTCCACTGATTAATTGTTCTAACTGTCAGGAAATTGCTCCTTAGTTCTAGGTTTCTTCTCTCTTTGGTTAGTTTCCACCCGTTACTTCTTGTCCTGCCTTCAGGCGCTTTGGAGAACAACTTGAGTCCCTCTTCTTTGTGGCAGGCTCTGAGATATTGGAACACTGATATCATGCCACCCCTAGCCCTTCTCTTCATTAAACTACACATACCCAATTCCAGCAGCTGTTCCTTATATGTTTCAGCCCCATAAACATGTTATCACCATTTACAATTTTCCCTGCTGACTTCTCCAGAAGGTCAGTGAAGAAGCCAGCAGAAGATTGTACATTACCCTGGTAAGTATCTTCCATCCACATACCCACCCTCAGCCCCTCTGTCCTATGCCACACTAGCTACTCATGCACCTACACACACATTTCACATCCCTCACACTCTTCCTGTCCTGTGTGACACTCCTTGTGTCCCCTTCCCTACTTGTGCAGGGCCTCTTGTGCACCACCTCACACTCTCAAGCATGTTCTCCAACCATCCTTGACCTGTGCCACACTCTCACACATACTTGCATTCTTTTGCACCCAGTTGCATCTTCTCCAACTCTCCCTGGGACGCCCTACATGTTCCTTGTTCCTTACCCCCACCTGGCCCCTGCATTCTAACCACTGCACCAATCCTTTTTCCCTTCATATTTTACTGTGTGGTTTGATCTCTGCAAACGTTTTCATAAAATATAACATCTGTTTGTAAAAACTTACAGTCTGGTTTATACATGTGCTTGATGATGGCTTATATGTGTATCTTTCTATCAACAGCGTGGGCTCGAAACTGTCTGATTTGGAATGATAGGAAAATAAATTCCAAGAAATTACAAAGTACATCTGTCACGAAGGACATGATCTTCCACTAGATTGGTTGTCACTAAAGACAACTACACAAACTGCAAGAGCCAGTTTGGTGTAGTGGTTAAGGCATCAGGCTAGAAACTGGGAGACAGTGAGTTCTAGTCCCATCTTAGGTAAAAAGTCAGCTGAGTGACACCCTAACCCTTTCTCTCAAGCCTAGAAAGCAGGCAGCAGCAAACCACTTTCAAAAAACTTGCCAAAAAAGTGCAGGGACTTCTCCAGGCAGTCACGAGGTTTCAAAGGCACACACGTATACACACAAACATACCGTAACCTGTTATTAATTTCCTGTGGCTAATGCTAATTAGTTTCTTTAAATGGAATTCTAGGAGTAATCTCAAGATTACACTTACTACTAACAAATCAGTATAATCTGCACCATCTACTCTGAGGGTCATGTTAAACTGCAGACCTTACTGTTGAAACATCTGACCTAAATTTTAGACTTTACTGCTTCCTTCCCACCTGATTCTTTTCCTAATATTTTGTCTGAGGGAACGTTCTGTAGAGACCAAAACTTTCCACACACATTTGTGCCAAATTGATTGGTCCTAATAGGTATTGCTCAACTATGAATTTTAAATTTTTATTTAATAGACCAACTTGGCTGTGCTTGCTTTTTATCTCCAGAGGTAGGCTTACCATAAATATTACTTATTTTCCCCATTTATGACAGAAAACGGATATTCTGTACTGTGCAAACTTGAGAATTAAAATCAGGGGAATTAAAACAGTGAGTAGATATCTACACAGCGAAGCACAAAAATGAATTGCACATACTTGTACACCTGGGATCCAGCTCTGAATTACACTGTTTAGGGAAAGAAAAATATGTACATGATTTTATTTACTGTCTACTTGGATTCACGGTAGTTTATAATTAATCAGAAAGACATTATACAACAAAGCATAGAATCCACTAACTACCAACTATTTAAGGGAACCCTCACACCATCAGCACCCAAAGATCTTGTAGAACATCCAGATCTTAACAGCTTCCCAAAGGCCAGAAATTTAGGGGCATTCTGATCTTGGAAGGCAAAGTGTTCCAAATTTGGGAACAGACATTATCCCTTTCTTCTGGTATGGGGTGGGAATCCTCAGTATACTTTTTGCTATAGAAGCACACAGAACTGATGAAATATATCAATCGTTTAAGAACCTGTAAGCCACTTTTAATTGAACCTACCAGCATTGATGAATAGGTTATAGACAGGGCTTTTTTTCTAAAAAAAAAAAAGGTGCCAGAACTCTCATCTTAGTGGGTGCAGGCGGCGGGTGGGCGGTGCTGCCGCGGTCATGGGCGTGAGGGGTGTTGGCAGCAGGGCCGGAGCCGGTGTGGCTGATACAGTGGGAGCAGCGGGGCCCACTCTATATGGCAGGGCTGGGCGGGGTGGGCGGCAGAGGCATGGCAGGCTAGGCGATACAGGGCAGCCACTTAGGCACGCAGGGCAAGGAGACGGTGGCGCCGGTCCAGCACTGGGTAGGCCACCAGCCTGGTTGACATGGGTGAGCACAAGGAAGGAGTGGACATGGACTCCTCAGAACCCACCTCCCACTCCTTGTCCTCTCTTACTTACCTAGTTGAGATGGTGTAGTTGGGCAGCAGGGAGGGATGCAAATTTCCTGCCAACTCACCTTCGCTGCAGACAACTTGCCAGTGCGATGTTTGCTGGCGGGGTCTTTTGGCGCACTCAGCAGCAATTCCTATTGGCTTTCGAGTAGCATAGCTTGTGGGAGGGAGGGAATAGCATAGCTTGTGCAAAAGCTTTTTTTGTGTGTGCAAAAAAAGGTGCCAGAACGCCATTCAGAGCGTTCAATGAGAAAAAAAAGCCCTGCTTTTATGTTTTAATCTTATGATTTTAAATATATATTTTTTTTCTATTGTAAGTTGTCCCAAACCTCGCCATGTGGATTGCATACAAATATTATATAATCGGTAAATAAAGGTATAACATATGTTAAATATACATCAAATGATAATATGCTTCCCTACAAAGTCAATTCTTGCTCAATGACAGACCAAGGAGTTAACTCAAAAAGGCAAGAGGAAAATCTAGAAGAGGTCTGTGCAACTTCTGGAAGGGAAAAGCCCACACTGATAAATTAAAAATCTTTGTGGTTTGC
The DNA here is from genome assembly GCF_964194415.1 of Vipera berus. NCBI lineage: Eukaryota > Metazoa > Chordata > Lepidosauria > Squamata > Viperidae > Vipera > Vipera berus. Next base: position 249,251,294 of record NC_138203.1, read on the forward strand.
AAAGGAATGCTGGTGGGTTAATCAATGATTTGGTGACTAGAGGAGCATCTACAGTGTTGGACCTCGTGGTCATGGTAAGCCATGGAGACACTAGGCAACATGACTTTTAGGGCTGTGGTGGTGGTGTTTATTACTTTTTTTTAAAAAAAAAAGTCTGTGCTCTGTCCAAGGGTGCTTGGCAGGCTGCATGTACAGGCCTGGTCTAGAATTTATTTTGGAGCATTCAACTATCTAGAGCAGTCATGTCAAACTCATTTTGTTTGAGGCAACTTCTTATAAAAGAATTGCCATTAATTTGTTTTAATAAAATAATTTTAATCAATTTTTCACTTGATTTCAAATTAAATGAATTATATTGATTGACAATGAGTTTTTTTTAGTACAATTGCCAAATGCAATAAACTGGTTTTAGGTATATGTTACTGGAAGGAAAAAGCAATCCCTGCTGCGTTACTGATCCCAGAGAAGCATTTTTTTAAATCCCATTTATATCCCGCCCTTCTCCAAAGACTCAGGGCGGCTTACAATCTAAGAAGCACAAATCAATGTGCTTAGCAATAGCCTTCATTCTATGTATATGTCTGCTTATTAGGGCTTTCGCCCCCCCCCAAGCAGCATTTTTACAAAGTCAGCTTATTTCCCCCAACAATCTGGGTCCTCATTTTACCTACCTCGGAAGGATGGAAGGCTGAGTCAACCTTGAGCCTCGTGTGACTTGAACCTGCACTAATTGCAGGCAGCTGGTGTTACTTAAGGAGGCATTAGCCCACTGCTCCACCAAGGCTCTTGCATGCATGCAGGTATCCTTAGGGTGCCATAGTTATGGATGAGAAATATTGGTTTCAAAGTTGGCATTTCTGGATGTAATACAGATATTTTGGACTTATTTTTGTTTCTTTGCATGTTTGATATTTTAAAAAAGGCATATGCTACTGACTACACTTATGCACATATGTAACATCTTTTGCTAGAATACATGACCACTGTTTGTCCAGAATGTGAAAAGTGAAAGATTGTGACTAAAGAAAATTTTAATATACAGATAATACCACCAGAAATTATTTTATCCTTTTTAATAAATGTTATTGATGTTAAGCTCACCATGGAATATTGTTATGTATATACTAGGTTAATTATTTAAAGACTGAAGTGCAACATAACTAGATTCTAAATAATCTATTTTTCAAAACACACAACATTCCAAACAGTAAAAGTAAAGTCCAAATTAAGAATGTTTCATTCTTACAAATTGTTTAAAGTGGTTTAGTTGTAATAGATGGTTAGATTCAAAATAGTTTCAATAGTACAAAATAGTACAAAAGGTACTTTTTTTCTAGCATCAGCTAAATTAGACATATTACATTGAGAAAAATGTTTCTCATTTCTTTCCTGTTAGCTTTATGAAATCATCATTGCAGAGATGTTAACATAGGAAATAGACTATTTTGTTACCTAATTTTACCTTCCAAAAGACAGAAGCAGATGAAAAATCTGAGGTTCTTTCCTGTTGGCTTTTTTGAATTAGCTGCTTTAGATTCTAAATGTTTAGTTCCTAAAGAAGTAACCCTGTAAATAATTTTAATGTCCTCCTCTAGTGCAGGGGTAGGCAACCTTGGCTCTTTTATGACTCATGGACTTCAACTCCCAGAATTCCTGAGCAAGCATGGCTCAGCTTGGAAACATCTCCCTTTCCCCTCAGCATGGCTGGCTCAGGATTTCTGGGAGTTGAAATCCACGAGTCATAAAAAGAGCCAAGATTGCCTAGCCCTGCAATAGTCTTAGGAAAGCCAATGGAGGGAGCTTCTTCTTCTTCTTCTTCTTCTTCTTCTTCTTCTTCTTCTTCTTCTTCTTCTTCTTCTTCTTCTTCTTCTTCTTCTTCTTCTTCTTCTTCGCAAAAAAAAGGTGCCGGAATGCTGTTCTGAGCGTTCTATGAGAAAAAAAGCCCTGGTTATAGATAAATTTATTATCTCCTAGTAACAGATTGGCCACTGAACCATTTGATGTTTTCTGAGTCATCTTCAAAGATAAACCCAACACTGCAGCATTGTGACAGCATCCTCAGATCACATCCTACCTGCCTCAAGGTGAAGATCAGGTCCAACATGTTGGTACTTGTATATAGCAAACCCAAGTTCTCTTGAGACAGCCCCAAAATCCCAATGACCCCAATGGAGTCTATGAATTCCTGCACCCGTTGAATTCTACTCCCCTAACATGGCAGTTAAAGTCCTCCAGGTGAAAAGTCTATCAGCCATAGGATGACCTCTAGGATCTGGTTCTGGATGATGGGTCAATTAATTCATCAATAGCAACCCTATTCACTCCATAAGGGTGCTTACTTTCCATCACTGTTCTTCTCTTGCTATCTTCTAGCTACACTTAAGGTAGTGTCTAACAGCAATAATTAATTGTATAAATGCAAGCAATCACTTTATCACTATTAAGTCATGTTTGTCTGATTTGTCTAATATCTGGTCTCTGATCGTGAAATTTTGCTGCTGTGGTAATGGTTTTCTTTTTAGATCTCTCTCCCTCCCTTTGTGTAAACTTCCATACGAATTTTCTAAATTATATTCTATAACAGTTAAATTGCAAGCTGTAGAGAATGGCAACCTGGGCTACCCACGGTGATGAAACCCTGAAACAAATATGGGTTACAACAAATTACTCTGGGGAAAAAACTTGTGGCGGTCTTAAGCCATTTTCCCCCATGTAGCCTGGCAAACTAGCAAGGTAAGATAGAAAATGAATCTCTGCTTCACAGTCTGCTTCTTCTGGTGCCAGGTTCAACAATTGTTGGGATAAGTTTTTCTTGCTTTTATTTTCATTCCCCCCCTCCTCTCTCTTTTGCTTCTTGCATGACTTATGTTAGACAACACAGAGCACGAGGAAAAACAACTGCTGTGTTTAACCAAATAGCCAAGTAATGCCTGCTGCTTTCATTATCCTCTGGGTGAGGATGGCAGTCAGATTAATCAAAGGTGGCAACAGATGGGAAAATTTCATAAAAGAAATAGTTCAAACACATCTGTGTCCTGGGATGTTGACAGTTATTGTTGCGAGGTAACAAGGGAATAAGCTTGTAACCATTTTTTTTTACTGATTATAAAATTGAATTACCTTTTTGGACTTCTGGCATACCACTGATTGATTGCAGTTGTGATTTCCTAATTGAGTTGTTCTGTTGTTTTTCAAGTTTTAATTTCTCATTTGCCACCCAGAGTCAGAACAGAGAGATGCGGCCATGTTAAAAAAAATAAAATAAAACTAAACTCCAAACAAAACCCCAGTTTCCAAAACTTGGTGGTAGATTCCCACTATTCTGAGGTAGAAAACAAACAAAACATGTAAGGTTAGCCTTAATGTAGAGTGATTTTTTTAAGGAATAAATCACCATATCTAAGAATAACAAAAAATCTTGGAGCCACATGCATCAGGGATAATTTACCCATTTTTTTATCACTTTCCCATTTATCTACTCTATTCCTTACTTTTTCCTCACTCCCTTTAAGGAGGACTTTAAAGGAATAAGTGTGGGTTTGGGTGTTATAACCCAAACCTAAATCTCTTAAAACAACCAAATCAATTTGAATATACAACTGAATTTTATTAGCATGCAAACAATAAAGCAGTGTTGAATGGGGCCTCAGCAAATCAATGGCAGCTTGTTGGGCAGCCCTGAGCAAAGACAGAACCATAGCTTATATACTATTGGCCTATTACATTGCAAAGGTAAGAAAAGTAAGAGCCTTGGTGGAGCAGTGAGCTAATGCCTCCTTAAGTAACACCAGCTGCCTGCAATTAGTGCAGGTTCGCATCCCACCAGGCTCAAGGTTGACTCAGCCTTCCATCCTTCCGAGGTAGGTAAAATGAGGACCCAGATTGTTGGGGGCAATTAAGCTGACTTTGTAATAATGCCGCTTGGGGGGTGTGTGAAAGCCCTAATAAGCAGGCATATACATAGAATGAAGGCTACTGCTAAGCTTGTAAGCCGCCCTGAGTCTTCGGAGAAGGGCGGGATATAAATGGAATTAAAATTAAAAAATAAAATAAAAAAGGCAGGCACAGAATGATGTTGAAATATTTTGGTAAACTCATCTGTATGAACTTATTATCTATCCTTCCTACTAGGTCAACATGACAGCGATGCTACCAGTGAATATCAATAGTTTGTTTATTGGACCACAGATGGGGAATACAGGTCACATGTACAAGTAGTCTTCAACTTACAATCACAATTAATTATTTTGCTAAGCAAAATTATTGAATTTTGCCCCATTTTACAACCTTTATTGCCATGGTTGTTAAGTGAATCACTGCAGTTTTAATTGAATCATGCAGCTGGCAAGTGAATCTGGCTTTTCCCATTGACTTGCTACAAATGGTGATTACACGATTGTGGGACAGTGCAACTGTCGTAAGTACATGCCAGTTGCCAAGCACCCAGACTTTAATCACATGAATGCTGCAAAAGTTGTAGGCGTGAAAACTGGTTATAAGTCACTTTTTTTCACTTGTTGTAATTTTGAATGGTCACTAAACAAATTCTTGTAAGTCAAGGATTACTTTTATATGGAAGAAGGCATGTTTTACCATCATATGTGTCATTTTCTTTAGAAGAAGATACCTTCTTATAAATGACTGGTAATTTGGAACTACATCAAGATTGTCAAGAATGGAGAAAGATACTTAACTGATCAACTGATTATATATCAGTAAGTTGTTTTTGACTCCTAACAACAACATAGATATATTTTCTCCATGATGATCTGCCCCTCACCTGGTTTGTCACTCACCACCACTGTAAATAAGTCTGTAAAAGAGAATAAGAGGATGGCCAGAAGCAAGGTGGACTCATCCACCTTGCTGCTGGCCATCCTCTTCATCTCTTTCCTTCCGTCTTCCCCAATATTACAGCTTTTTCCAGAAGACCTTGGCTTTCCTCTCTTTCCTCTCTTTTTCAGAGAGCTGGGTGTTCCCATAATGCAGGACAATTCCACCAAAGTAGGTCAATTCAGCATATAAGTTCAACATGGATATAAAAATCTGAATTGTTAAAGAGGAACTATACCTCAGGTCAAATCAACGCAAAAGGTCCAATCAAAAGATACTGGTTTTGTTTTCTTCTTTCAAGACACATGGGCAAAAATGCAGAGAAAGAAATAATTTCAAAAATAGTGTTGAAGTGATTGATTATAAGGCAATGAACTAATTGGCTTTTAGTTCATTTAGAGTCTTTTCTACCTATTTGTGTCAAAAAAAAATCTTAACTTACATAACTTCATAGAAGATTGCTTCTGGCTTTCCTTCAGGCTGCAAGACCATTTTGCTTTCTCCTTCCTCAGTGTAGCATGGAGCATGAGCCGAATGATTGCTTCAAAACATGGGCTGCTTTCTTTCTCTTTGGGAAGGAAGGAAGGAAGGAAGGAAGGAAGGAAGGAAGGAAGGAAGGAAGGAAGGAAGGAAGGAAGGGAGACATCCCATCTGCAATCTACCAAATGCCTCAACTGTTTCAATTCTGATCTTTATTGAAGGTCTTGAGATCATGGGTGGTACTTCAAGATTTTAGAATATCATATTAGGTGGGTACATACTGATCTGTCTGGAAAGCATAATGGCTCATTTCTGACCTTTAGCATCTATTGTAAATCTTGCAGGGTAATGAAGAATAACCTGTAAACTTAAGGCAGTCCCACAATTTGTCTCTGTGGTTCCAGAGAGCCTAAAGGTGACCTAAATAGTTAAAGAGTACCGTATTTTCCAGTGTATAAGATGACTGGGCGTATAAGACGACCCCCGACGTTTGAGAAGATTTTCATGGGTTAAAAAATCATCTTATACGCCGGAAAACATGGTAATATGCTGTTTTGCCATTTTACACTGCTGCAAATTACTGTCTGTCTCTATAAGCCTTAGGAAATCAATAATATTGGGGAGGTGAGAGATAAAACTTTTCAAAACAGAAAGGTGTTGAAAAACTTGCCTCTTTCCCAGGGTGTCCAGGGGAAGGATTAAAGCAATAGACATGTCTGTTTTATTTGCATCGTATGCATGCATGACACACTTAACAATGGATGGATTTTGATCATGTACTTATGGCCAAAATCTTGAGTATTCTTACCTCTCCCCCCCCACACACACACAACAGATGAGCCTATCTTTTCCCTTTTATTAGTTTTAATAATGCCTCAGTGTGGCTTCCTGTAGCTGTGGAACATTCCAATTTTATTTCATTAGATCCTGGTCTCTACTTATTAAACTGACATTAGAAGAACAAAAGAATAGGATAATGAGTGGCCACTTTCAGAAAATCAAATTTCTGTAGCATTTTGTTATTTTCTGGAACTGAAGCTCAGCTAAAGGATAGTTCCAAAGAGCTACTGAGACACTAAATAAATTAGAAGTAGTACATTAAAACAACTAATGGCTAAAATTACTTGACTTAAATGGAAAACAAGTGGACAACAAGGTATAATGTCTAAATTTACTAGAGCACAATTGGACAAATGCATTTCACCAGGTGCTACTAAGTTATCTTTGGACAGGAATTGAAAATATGTCAAGGGTCTCCAAATCCCTTGCATTACTACTCACAACAGTTTAGCAACCTCTACTAAAAGGGTCTTAACATGCAGGAATTCACAAATAGAACTTATAGTCCCATGTTAATGTCTTAATGTCTTAAAGGTCCTAAGCCATGATTAAATTAGCTGAACTGCAGCTGTAGAAAAATATGTGATGAAATTAGAAAAAAAAGATATATGATTGAGGCATGTGCTGAGATATAACAAGATGTGGACTATGTGAATTGCATCCATGGCAGGCAAAACTTATTGAAAACACTCTGGTATAACATATAGTCAGTGACAAAGGTCCATGAAAGAATGAGTGTCTTCACTATGCAGCATGCTTCGTTTTCATCTAATTTATACTTGACCAGAACTAAGTTATTCATATAACTCTAAACACACAGTTTTCACCTTTTATTTATGTGGTAAAATGCAGAAATGAAATTACCCAAATATTCAGAAAATCAACTATTTGAACAGTGTCATATTTATGCCTGGTTTAACTCTGCTTCTCAAAGACATCTCATAAATAGACATTAATTCATTTCGGAAGTACACAAGGTGATTATGTTTTTTAATGACTTATTTTCCCCTTTATCCTTCATTGTGGACCAATCTTCCTGGCCAGAAGGAGGAGGGAGGAGGGAATGAGGAACAGAATTGCACAGCATGCTGCTAATGGAACATTCCAGGTAAACCGATAAAGAGAGCCAAATCATTTTCAGTCTCTTAATTTAGACTTCTGCCAAAAAAAAAATCTGGACTAGCTTAACAACCACAACAAATCTATTATACTTTTTGTGGTTTGTTTCCAGAGCACGTAAAGGAGCTCATTAATGTTATAGTGAAGGTACAGGTAGGGATTACTAGCATCCAGCACAGCACTCATATATAAGGTCACAACTGAGTCTTATACTGGTTTTTTGGAATGCTGATAAACATTAATATATGGTATGCACATATATTTAGATTTCCTGAAATTTGGTACACATTAAGCATGTGATGACTTCTAAGACCATCCCAAATCTGGTGAAGATCAGATTGGATTTAGCTGAGAGGAAGCATTTTTAGAAAGATTCATCATTGATTTACTTTCACTTTCAACCATTTAAGGTTGCAAAAGGATATATTTCCAGGCAAATGAAATTCTAAAAAATCAGTTTTCGAGCACCTTCTGGCTTTTGGAACACACACCAAATCCCTGGTGGGTTTTGCCCTAGTTTTTTTTCCCCCTTAATTCATCATTCTTTAAGTCGCTATGAGGTCTTACCTCGCGGCGATGAGGATGGCAAAGTCTAATTACTTCACTGCCCTCATCGCATCCGCAGATAATCGCCTGGCCGCCCTCTTTAGGGTGACTCGCTCCCTCCTTAATCGGGAGGTGAGGGAGGAGCCCTTGCAAGGGTGGGCCGAGGAGTTTAGTCATCATCTTGCAGACAAAATCACTCAGATTCGGGCCGGTCTGGACTCTGACTGGGCAGAGACTGACAGGGAGGAAACGAGTGATCTTGAGAATGTCATTTGGAGTGAATTCGATCCTGTGACCCCGGATGAGGTGGACAGGACCATGAGGAGACTGAGCTCCACCACGTGTTTATTGGACCCATGCCTCTCCTGGCTGGTGTATTCAGCTCAGGAGGAGACACAAGCCTGGTACCAGGCAGTAATAACTGCTTCTTTGAGAGAGGGTACCTTCCCTACCACCTTGAAAGAGGCGGTTGTGAGGCCCCTTCTCAAGAAGCCTGCTCTGGGCCCAGCTATTTTGAATAACTATCGTCCGGTCTCCAACCTTCACTTTTTAGCAAAGGTTGTTGAGAGCGTGGTGGCGCATCATCTTCCTTTGTTCCTGGAGGAAACTGATTATCTAGACCGGTACCAATTGGGCTTCAGGCCCGGGTACAGCATGGAGACGGCATTGGTCGCGCTGGTGAATGATCTCTGGTGGGCTCGGGACAGGGGATGTTCCTCTGTCCTAGTCCTGTTAGATCTCTCAGCGGCTTTTGATACCATCGGCCATGGTATCCTACTGCAGCATCTCAGGGGGTTGGGAGTGGGGGGCACTGTTTTACAGTGGTTCTCCTCCTACCTCCTGGGCCGCTCACAGTTGGTGTTGATGGGAGGGCAGAGATCCGCCCCGAGGCCTCTCGTTTAGGGAGTTCCTCAGGGGTCAGTTCTCTCTCCCCTCTTGTTCAACATCTATACGAAGCCGCTGGGTGAGCTCATTCGTGGTTTTGGGGTGGGGTATCATCAGTATGCTGATGATACCCAGCTTTTTCTTTCCACCCTGAACCAACCCAGTGATACCCTCAACGTGATGTCCCGTTGCCTGGAGGCAGTCTGGGTTTGGATGGGGAGAAAGAGGCTTTGACTCAATCCCGCCAAGACTGAGTGGCTGTGCATACCAGCATCTCGGGAGAACCAGTTTTGTCCATTGTAACTATGGGGGGTGAGATGTTACCCCCTGTTGATAGGGCTTGCAACTTGGGCGTTCTGCTGGATTCACGGCTCAGTTTGGAAGATCATATAGGAGCCGTGACCAGGGGGGCTTTTGCCCAGGTTCGCCTGGTGCGCCAGTTGCAGCCCTATCTGGACCGAGATGCCCTACTCACAGGCATTCATGCACTCGTGACCTCCCGGTTAGACTACTGCAACGCTTTCTACATGGGGCTGCCCTTGAGGACCACTCAGAGGCTTCAGCTGGTGCAGAATGTGGCCGCGCGAGTTGTGATGGGAGTCTCCCGATACTCCCGTGTAACACCTCTTCTCCATGAGCTGCATTGGCTTCCAGTTGCCCTCCAGGTGAGATTCAAGGTGCTGGTGATGACCTATAAAGCTCTAAATGGCATGGGCCCAGATTATCTTAGGGAGCACCTGCTGCCAGCATCAACTTCCCATCGTCCTGTGTGCTCCCATAGGGAGGGCCTCCTTAGGGTGCCGCCAGTCAGGGAACCAATCCCATTGTCCAGATTTCCTGCCAAAGACTACCCTACCAATCCTGACAGGGCACCCTGCCACCTGGTGGTGTCAGTGCCTATCTCTGTGAACATCTCCTATATACATATATACATAACACTGTGATTCAGATCTTTAATGCCACCGCAGGCATTGCTGGTTCAATAATTGCAACTACTATTATGACGACCAGTTGGGTAGAAGGACACCCATTGAAGTCAAATATCCATTAAATCCATTGTAGGTAACATTTGTAAAATGTAGGAATAGTTTCCAGAATAATTTACTTGGTTTCATAAAGCCATTTAAAGCAGATTTTCTCTATTGCATTCAAAGTTGCCTGAGGTCCATAAAATTCAACACTTGACTAAGATGTAATTTTGGAAAATCATTACCTCTTTCAGAGATGTGTCATTTCATTGGAGGTACCTCAATCAAGTGATTGCAGAAGCAGCACGTCTTCAGGGCTACTTGCTTGATCTAAGTCTCAAGACCAGTTGTGGATACCAGAACCTGACTTGTATATATATTATAGAATACTTGGTTGAACAACATTTTTGGTCCTCCTGTGCCTAGATATGTAAAATCTTGTTCGTGTTTTTGAATTTCCTAAGTTTTGGAAGTATGTGTAGAAATCAAAATATAGTGTATTTATTGCCATCCTAAATAAATGAATCAGCACACTAAAAAGCAGAGACTTCACCCTGCCAACAAAAGTGCATATAGTCAAGGCTATGGTCTTCCCAGTTGCTATGTATGGCTGTGAAAGTTGGACCATAAGAAAGGCTGAGTGCCAAAGAATTGAGGCCTTTGAACTCTGGTGCTGGAGAAGACTCCTGCGAGTCCCTTGAACTACAAGGCGATCAAGCCAGTCAGTCCTAGAGGAGATCAACCCTGACTGCTCTTTAGAAGGCCAGATCCTGAAGTTGAAACTCAAATACTTTGGCCACCTAATGAGAAGGAAGGACTCACTGGAGAAAAGCCTAATGCTGGGCAATAGAAGAATGGGACAACAGAGAATGAGGTGGTTGGATGGAGTCACTGAAGCAGTAAGCATGAGCTTAAATGGACTCGAGAAGATAGTAGAGGAAAGAAAGGCCTGGAGGAACATTGTCCATGGGGTCACAATGGGTCGGACACGACTTCGCAGATAACAACAACAAAATAAGTGAATATAGATACAGTGTCAAGGTTTTGAGTTATGAACCCAACAAAGTAAACACAGCTGAGATGATCAAATCTCTAGTGCAAAACTTTATTGAGTGAACCATTTCGGCACTGTTACTAGGAAAATCAGCTCTGGGATTTTCATGCCTAAATTGGTGTACAAAAAGAATAGAAACCTCCCTCCCCTCTTCATGCAGGTCAAGTTGCCCAGTTATACGTTAGGCAATTTCTATGAGAGAATCCATAATCTTCAATAAACATTCCTCCACATGTTCTTGATGCTCACGCAGTAGCCAGCAGCTGTTAATGGCTTACCTACCTAACTTCCCCCTCCCCTCCCCAAGAGTGTGGCAAGCTATGAAGCAGTTGTGTCTAGACCAGGGGTAGGCAACCTCAGCTCTTTTATGACTCATGGACTTCAACTCCCAGAATTCCTGAGTTAGTATAGCTGATCTACATCTGGTCTAGACCATCTGGGTCATTCTGCGAGGCTTGACCTACTGATTACCTGGATGCCTTGGAATGCCTTTAGAAGTCGGCAATCCAACAGAGTTTTAAAAATTATTATCATTTTGATATTGCCACATAAATACTTCTGGCCTCTTGGAATTTAGCAATCCATGAGTTATGTCCCTGCCAAATGCTTCAGTATTTAGCATGGGTTTGAGACTAATATGGTTAGTGGTCTGTTTCTGCTGTTTTTTTAAAAAAAAAATTGTAGAGAAAACTGTCTTTTCCCTCATTCCTGTCTCCAAAATAGGACAATAATAACCCTCTTTAAAAAAATCACAGGTGACAATATATCAGAGGCAGGAAGCAACTAGGTTGATGAGTTGAAGCTTCCTTTAGGGAGGAAATTTCTATTGAAAACCTTGCCCAATCTAATGCACAGAACATAACATTGTATAAAGCCTGTTATCATCACCAAATAATATTGCCAGCTGTGAGAGATAGAATTTAGTGCAATTTGAAGTTCTGAACATATTGTGGGTTAAGGGCAGGACAAATATCCTAAATCTTATTATTTGGTACTTTCTTTTTTTTTCTGTCACTCCTAGCACAGAGAGCAAAGAAAATCAACTTAAAAGCTGTGTGGCAAGAGCTTTCAAAGGCCAAAAGGTATGATCTGTTTTTGAGAAATACTAAAAATAGAAATGCAGAGATATAAGTGGTTCTGACTGGTGAATGGGCTTGAAATTGGCCTGCAATCATTGTATGTGTGTTTGTCTTCTCTCTTTGTCTCTCTGTCTCTTTCTCACGCACACCTTCACGCAAACATTCACACAGAGATAAGTAGGTACTCATATCCTTGTGCACTGTATTATAAATGCTCTGTGCCATTCAGTTGTAACTGAAACAACCATTTTCCAGTTAGAAGAAATAAACCCATATTGTGCTCTGACATGCATCAGTCCTGAAGTAAGCCTTGATGAATTCCACAGATTTTCTTATTTCTTGTAAGTCACTCAGCAGGACTGCCTATAGGGTACGGTCAGAAAAGATGGTGTCTGCAATATTGCTTGTTTTTTAGATGCTTCAGATATGTGTATCAACATAAAATTCAGGCAGATTTTAGACCAATGTTGCAGCTACCATCTTGAATCCTTTGACCATACCCTATGAACATCTCTGACACTGAGCTTGTCAGTTCTATTCCTTACAATACTGGAGGTGTTTATGACTAAAAAGGTGGATGCTACATGCAAAGGACACTGTGCTGCAGTGAATAGAAAGAGGAAGTTCAGGGTAATAGAACATAATTGGCTAAGAATCAATGCGCCAAAGAGAAAATGTATGATTTGCATGAAGGGAAGAGAGAAGGGGAACAGTCCCATTATAGAAACCCAACCAATGTAATTTTTCACTCCTTAGGTTTATGAAGCAGAAGGATAGAGGTATATAGCCAAAGAGTAGAATTTCATGGTACATGATATAGCTTAAAGGCAGGGAATAAAAAATATATCAATAATTAACTGAATAGTAATATAAAAATATTAAAAATCCTTACATTGATATGAAGAACAAATTGATGCCATATGAAAGAAAGATGTAGGTTTTAAGGTTTTTATTTTTTTGAAAAATGCACAAATCCTCTCCCCCGCAAGAAATGTGGTCTCTTGTATCTATTTAAGTGACATCTGAAAATGATTCTGCAAAAAGTGAGATAAGAATATCACCTAGCAAGTTTTGTGACAGCATAAATTTGAACTTCGTTCTTAATGGGTCCTGGCACAATATTGTCAGTACCAAATAAAGTAGCTTTAGCTGATTGCACCAACAGATACTGCAAATCTGTTCTTATTCCATGGAATGTGATAGAAATAGCAATAGTACTTACATTTATATACTGCCCCATAGTGTTTTATAGCATTCTCTGGGTGGTTTACAGAATCAGCATATTGCCCCCCCCCAAGCAATCTCTGTCCTCATTTTGCTGACCTCGGAAGGATGGAAGGCTGAATCAACCTTGAGCTGGTCAGGATTGAACTCCGTACTGTGGGCAGAGTTAGCCTGCAATACTGGTTTCTAACCACTGCACCCCTCAAAATAGATGGTAGAAATAGTAAATCTGTTCCCATTCTTCTTCTTCATGTATAGTGGCTACAAGCTCTTAGAACACTTGAACAGGTCTAGTTTTTAAGAAGTTGAAGAATTGTTTGCATTTATTGTACCTGATTATGACTTCCTGTTCAAATAAAATTCTCCAAAGCATTTCATGAAGAGATTATTAAGGGCAGATCTACCATAACACATCTTTCATATATATATATATATATATATATATATATATATATATATATATATATATATATATATATATATATATATATATATATATATATATATATATATATATATATATATATATATATATATATATATATATATATATAAAGGGAACAGAAAATAAGACATCCTACTATTAAATACAGTACATTGTGTTGTTTAAGTGTTCCCTTTATTTTTTGAGGAGTATACTATATAGATATTTATTTATTTAGTTGCATTTGTATACCGCCCTTTCCCTGAGGACTCAGGGCGGTTTACAGGGAATTAAAAATCAAAACATACAAAAGTTAAAACCAGTTAAAAAGTATTAAATTCACCCTGTACACTAAAAACCCCAGTTAAAATTTTCTCCTCAGCCTGGGCCCGAGAGCTCAAAGAGCCAGGTCTTCAGGCCCCGGCGGAACATTTTGGAATTAACTATTAACAAGAAAATTGGTCAAAAGCAATCAACAGCCTTCAAAACCATTGTTTTAGAAGGTCTTGAGGTCTTGTTGTATATGTATATACATCCACAGGCAGTGGTCACAGTAGTGACAGCTCATATTTGTGTAAATTTTTTTGGATTGCTTACAAAGAATTAAGGGAGACTGATATGCATTTCAAACTTATTTGTTCTCATCACATTTTATATATATAAAATCACATTTTACTATTGTGCTATTAGATTTTACTTTATCTGATACATGATTGCTGCTCATGAAAATACATCTATCTATCTATCTATCTATCTATCTATCTATCTATCTATCTATCTATCTATCTATCTATCTATCTATCTATCTATCTATCTATCTATCTCTAAACCTACACATTCAATTTTCAGTAAAGCAGGTCCTGATTTAGAGCAACAACATTACAGGTAGATTGGAAAAAAGTTGTCCTACATTTGATCTCTGCTACCTTAACTTGTAATTTACTAAATAGAGAACAATTTTCAATGGCACCAATGGTGTCATCAGTGGATTGTTTTTAACTTCTGTGCATGGTGGGAAATATGAAAATAAACCAGCTGATAGGAAAAAGGCATAATTGTATTCTTCCTTAAGATGCCACTAAATGCTTCTCTACTAAATCAAATGAGTAAAGTAACCAGCATGCCCTGTAGTAAACCTAACATACAGTCTGATCCTCAAGACCTTATTCTGGACATCCATAGAATCTTGTTTTACTTTTTGCTTTTAAAAAATCCTGCCAAGTATCTCTCTCGCACTAATCCAAAATGTCTTGTTCGTTTTTACATAGTCCCTTTTATATAGCTAAGTAGAAGGAAATCATGTAAGAATGATAATGTTTTAATTGGCAGGTTGTAGTTAGGAATGAGTGAAAAATTTTCTTTGTTTTATTTTTTGTGTATGAACTTTAACCAATATTACTAAATTTCTTCATAAACACAAGCTTGTGTGTATGTGTAATTATAAGATAGATAGATAGATAGATAGATAGATAGATAGATAGATAGATAGATAGATAGATAGATAGATAGATAGATAGATAGATAGATAGATAGATGCCCTTCTTGTTTCTGATTGGTTCCTTTGATGCTTAGATCAGCCACATATGCCTAGTGCAGATGGTTTCTAATTCCTTGGTTGGTTGGTTTCATAAAAGCTTTGAAGATTTGTTTTTTAAAAGATCAGGCTTTACTTGAAATTAAAATAAACCCAACATGAGGTAAAATAAAAGCAATGTTCTTTGTTGCTAACATTAACCCTGATATTTCCAAAGTGCTACATTATCTGCAAAGAATTCTTGACACCAAAGTCCAATCAAAGGTCAAGCAAAATTGACATCATTATTGTTAGGACTGCAGAGATGTGCAAAACGTTTATCTTGCAATATCTACCAGAAAAGCCTTCCATTAAGATCTCCAAATAAAAAAACCCTCCAGTTCCATATGCTGGCTGGGACCCAGCTAAAATGAGTCCATAGTCATCCAAAATAATATATTTATTTCATTTTATTTTTTAGATGTTATGGTCCAAATGCAACCCTGAAGTTTTGGAGTTTAATTTTTCAGTTAGAAACAGTACTTTCCACCAATCTCTTTCTATTTTTAATGGAAGAAGAATTTGATCTTTATTTATTTACCCCTAGCCATTAAAATGTTTGGTTCATCTAACGTGTTAAATTGGCGTGATTTTCCCCCCCAAGTTGTTCTGACATTCAACTTCTGACTTGCATTCTTTCTGTTTTCAGTTTCTCACCTGAAATTTCAACTTTATTCCATCCTTGCTTTGACACTGATGAATTAACCTTGGCTGTTGGACTTTGGGAGAAATGCTTTTAGAGTCTAAGTTTTCATTTGAAAATGTTGAAAATGTTCTGTTGAAAATGTTTTTTTTCCACCTACCTTGTCAAGGTTACATTATCAAACCTAGTGATAAGAGTGTAGAGCTTCTTAAGCTACTTTGGGCTTCTTCCATAAAGATAAAAGCCTGGAAGATTTTAGGTTCTTAAATTAATCAACAGATATCCAGTTCAATCTATTGACTGATTGATCTTACTAAAATATGCAATAGAATATTACCCAGAAAAAAACAAAATATGTATATCACTGTTTTATATGTTCATGTGAATGAGAAAGCATTGCTGAAAACAGGAATATAATCTAAGCAATTATTAGTGTAGCAGGCTTTAAAGCAGGGGTCTTCAAACTTGGCCCTTTTATGACTTGTGGACTTCAACTGCCAGAATTCCTCAGCATGCCTAGTTGAGGAATTCTGGGAGTTGAAGTCCACAAGTCATAAAAGGGCCACGTTTGAAGACTCCTGCTTTGAAGGTTACAATAGACCTATCCATGTCTACTTCTGACCCTGTTCCAGAGTTCTGGTGGTGGCTCACGTACATGGTCATGTGATCATATTTGTGGCACTTGACAACTGGCTTGCCCTTGCAGCCCTAGGATCATGATTTTGGCAGTTTTTGCTGGTTTCAAGCAAAAAAAGCTCATTTAGAACAATGGCTTTGATTAACAACCACCACATTCCCTATCAGAACCATGCTGTTCTCCTAACAACATTCACTTAACCACCACCACAAAAAGAGTCATAAAATTGGGCAGAGTCCTGTGGTGATCTGCTTAACAATGACCACAACTTATGACCATAATTCCAGGGTCAATTATGGTCCTAGGTCGAGAACCACAGAAAGAAGAACCTCTATATAGACCAGTGTTTTCACACTTGGCAACTTTGAAAAACACTGATACAGAAGACAAAGCCTAGCATCTACTAACTGCATCCCACTGGGAGGAAAATTAAAGGAGGGTAGCTCAGGACTGAACGATGGGGTCCTTGCTGTGGAGTGCACCAACTCTGTCAGATTGAACCAGTCTTGAACAAAAAAAAAACTCCCTTCAGTACCCATGTAGGCTTTTATAGGCAGTGACCAGCATGTTGGCTACATAGGCAGTTTATAGATAATAAACAGCTCGTCAAATCACACTCAGAAGCAAACTAGTGGCTAGTACAGCACATGAAGCATAGGCGTTACATGGGCCTACTGAGGCCTGTCCATCATTGCCCACATATTCTGGATGAGCTGAAGCTTCTGGGTAGAGTGTCTAATTGCAGTAATCAAGCTGTGAGGGGACCAGGGCATGAGTGACTATCTGAAAAGCCTCCCAATTTAGGAAAGGGCACCCCAATACATTTGAAGAGTGTACATATTCCCCAAATATACAGGAGATCCCTTAAAAGAGAAGGGAGAATCTGGGAAATCTTATTCTTGCTAACCATAACTTCTGTGCATAGCACTGGCAAATGGAATTGAAAGTATCTGTGTGGTTATTTTACACCATAATATGTGTGTCTTAACATGTGTGTGAATTTTTTTTTTACATCGTATTAAGTTGAATGCAATATATGGACTTTGTCATTATCATCAAACTACTGCATGGGAAAAGATAGAATTTGACTGTTGTTGTTTCGTTGTTGTTGTTGTTTATGCTTTCTGAGGAGCATTTCCCAGATGCATTTGCTTTTTTCCCTCAAGGCAGGGAGCACTATGGAGAAATGAACATGTAAAGTTGCTCCGATTAAGAACTTTTCCTGAGATGTTCTTTTCAGACGCCTGTTTGCTAGCTTGGCTTTCTTCTTCAGCACAGCAAAAAAAAAAAAATGTGGCCGTGAACTAGGTCAGTGATAAATGGAATTTCCAAGCCTTCCAAAATCCAATTCATAACCGTAGGAAGATTTAGTATCTTCTCACTAAAAATATTATTTCCACTCGAGGAGTGATTTGTCGAAGGGAGGTATTTTTAGAAATGCTTACCATGTACCTTTGGAGCAGTTTCTAGCTGTTGTTGCCTTGTGTTATTCACTAAATAATTCCATTCACCCATTAAAAGTTTCTTCTAGTAAACTTTTGTTCCAGTACCTGCTTATGAATATTCAGTAAAGAAAAATTCCATCTGTTTGGATTTGTGTGAAGTGTGCATTTTAGCCGTTTGCTATGTTCATCCTTCCAAGCACATAATTTTCCACAGAGCAATAGTATTTTAAAATCCCCCAGTACAGGCTGCATACTGTAGTTATTTTGTGGAGAATCTTATTCAAAAAATTGAAATGAAGCCAATGATAATTTGGTTTTTTATATTTTATGAATTGGGTTGTTGAACCCATATTTAATAAGTATAATGAAATTAGGGTACATATTTCAGATCTTCAACTTCTCATGTGGTGACCACATTCACATGATATGCTAAGCCATGTTATCCAAACCTCAAAGCATAAATGAGTGAGGAATTATAAGTATACATGATTTGTCCTTGGTTTCATAACATGAGCCTGTTAGTTTACTCTCTCTTAATCAACATCTCACTCAAGTCTCTTTAATTTATCCTGCTAGCATAACATTACTCAGTGCCATGATCAATAAAGACCATAGTGAGTTCTCTTCCTTAGATACTGTACATCTAGAAGCAACCTGACCTAAAAAGTTCCCAGAATTCTCTACTTCTAACATACATCTTGAGGACCCTCCATTTTTACGATGTGATCACAGGTTCAGTAACTTGTTTGTGCCAACTAAGCTACAGTACAACCTCTTTTATCTTTTCATTCTGTATATTTTCTTATGATCTAGGCGTCATCTGATCGTAACTTTGCTACAAATGACAAGACCTTCATTCTCACTATATCTAAATTTAAAGTCTTCAAATTGAACTTGCTGTAAACAGTAAACTTATTTTGGACTACAAGAAAACATCATAGACTTATAAAAAAAATAGGTCAGAATATCGGCCTCTGCTCCAGGTATTATTTTTTTTTATTTTTTTATTTTTTTATTTTAATTCCATTTATATCCTGCCCTTCTCCAAAGACTCAGGGCGGCTTACAAGCTTAGCAGTAGCCTTCATTCTATGTATATGCCTGCTTATTAGGGCTTTCACACACCCCCAAGCGGCATTATTACAAAGTCAGCTTAATTGCCCCCAACAATCTGGGTCCTCATTTTACCTACCTCGGAAGGATGGAAGGCTGAGTCAACCTTGAGCCTGGTGGGATGCGAACCTGCACTAATTGCAGGCAGCTGGTGTTACTTAAGGAGGCATCAGCCCACTGCTCCACCAAGGCTCTTCCCAGCTAATGCTTAGCTTATAACAGAATAACAGAGTTGGAAGGGATCTTGAGGTCTTCTAATCCAACCTTATACTATTTTATATTAAGAGCCCTTCATCCTTTAAGAAAGTGATGCAAGTAAATATAGGTGTTCCTCCAGCAGCTAGGTGGTCCTACGGAACCAATTAATTTTAATTCTGTGAGGGCAAACTGGAATGTCTTTTTGCAAAGAGGCTGGAGATAGGATTGACTTTCTCACACCCCTCCAAGGTTGTGCTAACTCTGATTGGAGCTATAAAGTTAATAAATAAGGAAGAGCTCAAAGAAAGTGTCTTTTACCACTGCATTAGGAACAGCACATAGTTGAGAAACATCTTTACGTTTTCAGTGGGTGTGTTTTCTGATCCAAAACTGGTAAAGACCCCTCCAACTGGACAGAAATATAATCTAACTCAGACTTGTCTCAATTCAGTTTCAGTCTGTTATGAGTCATCCACATTGTACCCTGGACCAAATAGAGCCGACTGTGATGGACAGCACCCCGTAATCTCAAAAGCAAACTGCAGTGATGCCAAAATGTTGACTGTTGGGCAGTAACATCTTTGTGTAAATACTGGGATTAGAAATTTGTGTCCCAATATTTACACCTAGCAGATGTGCAAGTCACAGCATTTGTGGGATGCTATTGTGCACCTTTTCCCAGCAGATCCCTTTTCCCCTGACAACATAGACACCTTTGCCAACATGTCTGAAAAGATGGAAACGGGAAACAAATCTGGCTGTTATTTGCACAAAGATGGCACTCAACCTGTTAACAATTTCACCTAATCCCCTCACAGAGCTATTGAAAAGCACTAACAGGATAGACAAATCACCTGTGAAGGTTCACAAACCTCTGGACTACAGCTCAACTTCAGTCTTTTGAACAAATCTGACAAGACTCAACAGAAATACCCCTCTGGTTATAACCCCTTGTGAAAGAAGACCTGGAGAGAGGCCATTGGGAGCTCCTTTAGAAAGCTTTCCCTAAACAGATTTCTGAAGCAGTGATTTTATTTTATTGAGGTTATGACATGGTTAAAGGGGGGACTGGCTGCAATGATTCAAAGGAGTAGAGCTGGAGATCTGAAAGAGGAAAAAAGAATAGAATAGAATAGAATAGAATAGAATAGAATAGAATAGAATAGAATAGAATAGAATAGAATAGAATAGAATAGAATAGAATAGAGTAGAGTAGAGTAGAGTAGAGTAGAGTAGAGTAGAGTAGAGTAGAGTAGAAAAGAATAGAAGATGGAAGGGACCTTGGAGGTCTTCTAGTCCAGCCCCCCCTCAAACAGGAGAACCTATACCATCTCAGACAAGTGACTATCCAGTCTCTTCTTAAAAACCTCCAGTGATGGAGCACCCACGATTTCTGAAGGCAAGCCATTCCACTGGTTGATTGCTCTCACTGTTAAATAAATTTCTCCTTAGTTCTTGGTTGCTTCTCTCTTTGATCAGTTTCCAACCATTGTTTCTTGTCCTGCCCTCTGGTGCAGGTGCAAGACTTTTCATCTGGGAATAACAAAGGCTGACCTGCTAATTCACATTTGAACAGCTAACAACACTTCATTTTTTTGTTGTTGTTGTTTTGTTTTCTAGTCTATTAAATTGATTAGTAGTGTTGCTTCTCCATACTAGGACATGCATGCAACGTAGCTTGACAGAGCACAAAACTGTTTTGGTCTTTCTAATTAGGACATCTCCGGAAGGGATCATGCGAGAGCAAAGGACAAAGTTTGTGTCCTGCTGTCATGAAAATAAATTCTTCTTAGGACATTATTCGCATATACAAAATGGGTGGGATTTGCCTCAAGAGGGTACATCACTTCATGTCACTTTGATGAAAGCACAGGATGCTTCAGATCCTTCCTTCTGTTTTTAATAATTTTTTAAAAAAATAACCAGAGGCCTATTATTACAACATGAAGAGAAAAGAAAAAGGGGAAAGCTGAGGAAAACCAGAGACACAAAATAAAACTAAGAATAACTGCTGTTTCCTTCACACCTTCTAGCTTATCTTCTGAGCCTTAAATCATCTGATAAACAAGAATTTAAAGTGTAGGGAAAGCCTTATGCTCCATTTCTCTCTCTGCAATCCTTTTGTTTTCTCTTTTCTTATTAATATATATGAGCTCTAGCCTAGCCTACATGACTTAGCAATCTTATATCATTTTCCCCATATTAACCCTGGCAGATAGATTTGTCCATAACCCAGGAGCCTTAAGGCTGAGCATTAACTAGAATGTAGGTGCCATGTAAATAAATCAAACATTTGAAGCCCCATATATTCTCTTCTCTGTCCTTGATGCCAAAGGCTCACTAATGGCTGTAGACCCACCCTGCTAATTTCTGCAATAGGAAGGCTGGGATATTGAGTAAACATTACTTCCCTCTTGTTATCATGTTGAACAGTATATAGATTAATATGAACTCTCGCTGGAACTATTGATTCAGCGAATAATCCTGAAATGTGTTTTTCAATTACACTCAGAAATTGGTCTTTTGAATTTCCAAATTATGAAAGGCAAAGCAGGTTCAATTTAATCTGCAGCAGTTTGACAAGAATAGACCATTTTATGAAAGTGGCTTTTAAAGTGTTGAGGGAAAAAAAGCGGGACTGTGGTTTGCTTTCGTTATCGTTTGCTTCCCTCTAGTGGCCAGACTGTGCATGATTTTTCAATCAAAGTTGCTTTCGTTGAATTCATTTTGACCTAAAT
Organism: Vipera berus; assembly: GCF_964194415.1. NCBI lineage: Eukaryota > Metazoa > Chordata > Lepidosauria > Squamata > Viperidae > Vipera > Vipera berus. Next base: position 249,273,092 of record NC_138203.1, read on the forward strand.
CAGTTTGGTTATGCTTTTTTACTTACTGTAATTCTGTTACTATCATACCCGTTCTTCTAAAAAATTTTTAGAAATAATTGAAACAATTCTCTTCTATTATATCATGGCATTAGTTTTGTAAAGTATGGTAGATAATGAGAGAAGCATACAATTTACTCTACTTAACTTTCTCTTAGAATTAGAATTTAAACTGTTATCATCTGTCACTGCAGTCATGATACAATGCTACATTGTTTGCTGTACTTTTAACGAGTTATATATCTTGTCCCCACATATCTTGTGAAGTCTCTTGTTGTTGAAGGCATGAGGAAGAAATTATCATAATTGGTTGGAAACTCAGTTCTTTATGAGATAGCTCTGATCAGATTTCTTCCGTTCATTCACTGTGTCTCCTATGAATAGATCTAAGCCAATTAAAGGTATCTAAAGGTCCATTTAAGATCCAAAAGGCAAGGGAAAGGAAGTTTATTAAAACAGTTAATGCTTCAGCAAGATGCCTGTTTGTTTGAGTTTTTGTGTTCTTTTGCTGGAGGAAAAGAAAAGGAGAAGGACTCTATTCTTTTGTAAGAAATTAGCAGTCTTCCAAATGAGGTAGGCAGAACAGAGAGAGAGAAATCCTTATTTTCCCCTGACTGTTCCTCCACATTGTCTTGCTAAGCAGGAAAAACCAAGGAAGAGAGGAAGAGGAAGAGGGGGAGAGAGAAAGGAGGGAGAAAGGGAGAGGTGAAGGAGGGAGAGGGGGAGGGGGAGGAGAAGAAGAAGGAGGAGGAGGAGGAGGAGAAGAAGAAGAAGAAGAAGAAGAAAGTAGGAGAGGGAGGGAGAGAGAGAGAGAGAAAAGAGGGAGAGAGGAAAAGGAAGAGAGAGGGAAAGGAAGCGGGAGGGAGGGAAGGAGAAAGAGAGAGACTAATGTGAATGGGAGCTTCTGATAAAGCAAGAGAGCTAGAAAGTCCCTAACTAAAATTATTCTGAGGTCAACTATACCCAAGGATCTGACCATCTTCAAAATGCACCCCTTTCCCAAGGTCTAGCCTCAGCTCATCCCATGTTAACAAGAGTGATTGCAGAAAATCCATTCCACCAGCGGAAAATCCTGAAATTGCTTTCTTTAATTCCTCACACATTAAAGCTGCAACCACAGCACCACTCCCTGGCCAAATGATGCTGCTGTACTTTGGTGAAGCCTGATGAATGGGAGGAAAGCAAGTAAATCCAGTTGTCTGAATGTCTCCAGTTTGCCAGCTTGCTGTCTCTGTCCTAACGATCATGTAGGATAAATTATGTAAACAATCAATGCTCCTGGAACATTCTTGTCCTTTAGAGCGCATGATGACTGGGCAGCCTTGGGGGGGGGGGGAATTGCATAAACAAAAGACTTTACAGAAAAGCGGGATACCTGAAGAAGAGGACAAAGAGATGAAGAGATGGATGATGGCAGAAAAGCAAGTTCAGATGATGGGAATCCTATATCTTTCTATGTATAGGATTAAAATAGAAGCTAAATCTTCAAGACATGAAGTCACCCTCTAGGGAATTAGAGTGAATTGCTGACCTTTAGCAATTGCAACTCCAGAACCGAAAATTAATTTAAGGTATTTGTAACCCCATAAGACCTAAGTTGGGGATGCTATGTCCACATAAATCAATGATTATTTTTTTAATCAGTCATTCTCTTTCAGCTTATCCTGTGCAGCTAGCAATCAGGAATAGAAGAGAAACTGCCATTGTTTTAAGGTCCTTCAGGAAAAGCTCAATAGGAATGAACTACAGTAAATATAAATGACATTAAAGCTTACTAAGAACCATGAAGTAATGAATGAACCAGAACACAAGAATAATGTAGGTTTTAGGAAGGGATCTAATGGCCAGGGAAACTTGGAAGCTGCAAGAGAAATTTCCAGATTCCTGTTATACTGGATTAATTAAGATGCAGTCTCTTTGAAGCATTTATTTGTTTGTTTGCTGGCTGGTTAGTTGGCTTGTATCCTGCCTTTATTATTTTTAATCAGAGTTCTCTTTACCTACAGTATTCCCATCTCCCACTGTATTCCGGGAGAGACCTACACATCCTTGCAGATGCATAAGGCCTGCACATCCTGTCTTCAAACTCCTTCTGTGCCCTTCCTCACCCTCTGGGCTCTAGCTCTGCCACCTCTGAAGCCCAGCTTTGAGATTCCCATGCAAATCTCTTTCTGTTTTCAGGTCAACTGACCTTGCAAGTCTCTGTCCTACATTATGCAACTGATCCAGAATGAAGCCTAGACACCGGGGCATCTGGTGAGAAAGGGAAACACGATTTTTTATTATTTTTATTTTTATTTATTATTATTATTATTATTATTATTATTATTATTATTATTATTATTATTATTATTATTATTATTATTATTATCATTATTATTATTGTTGTTGTTGTTGTTGTTGTTGTTGTTGTTGTTGTTGTTGTTATTATTATTATTATTATTATTATTATTATTATTATTATTATTATTATTATTATTATTATTCCGCTTGCCTCCAGAAGATCCGGGTGTTCCATCACTGAAGGTTTTCAGGAAGAGATTGGACAGCCATTTGTCTAAAATGGTGTTGAGTCTTCTGCTTGAACAGGAGGTTGGACTAGACCAGAGGACCTCCAAGTCCCTTCCAACACTGTTGTTCTGTTATTCCTAGAGTGAACCAAGTTTGACAAGTAATACTACATATTGCAAAGAGAAAGAACAATCTCTGTGGCATGATCGTCATACCCTTTTGTCAGGTAGCATGTTTCATCACTCATATCTGCATAAAGTGCTCATGTTTAAACCCTGACGCCCTGCAATCTTGGAAGGGTTTGCGGGGGGAAATGTTGCAATGAGAAACTTCCTTAGAGCCAGCTCAGCAGCTTAGCATAATAGCTACTCAGTGAGGAAGAATGTTTGTGGCCTCACCACTTATATTCATATTCCTCACTGTCATCCGAGTTGCTACTAATCAGTACTAATTGAGTGCTTTGCCTGAAATGTTTTTGCAGACTACAGTTATATTAGAATGAAACAGCCAAATAGTTCCTTTTACATGGAAATTCTGTGAAAGAACAAAATAGGAATTAATTCTGGTGGGCTGGATCTGTCCTTTTGACTTTGACATTCAAACTGCTTAACCCATCCAGTTTTGCATCAGACATCGTGTCTAATGCAAAATCGAGAAAACATGACTTTAAGCCTCTCAGATTTTTTTGGCTACACCTCCCTGGCAAGGAGTCCTGCCAGACTTGCAAAGAAAATCAGACCATGGCTGAAAAGAACAAGTGTCAGCACATCAGTTTCTCCACTGAGTCTAAATTTAACTGCTCAGTGTCTGTTGAAGATAATATTACATCCAAAGAGTTGTGTCCTGCTATACCGCAGGACTCTTTTTGATGCTTCTTTCATAGACTTTCAGACTCATTTGTTGGCACAGGATGGGCTGAAGGAGCTCCTCAGTAGCCATTATGGTCTACAGTGGCATGAATTCTGTCCAGGATATTTAAATTAATACAAAGTCTACTGGAACAAGGCAGTCATGTATCTGAGAGCCTGATTCTGGAGCTGATTTGCTTAGTTAACTCCATTTTTGCCAGAGTTTTGCCTAGAATTGAAAAGGTTGATCTGAAATAATAGGGCAACTAAATAAGAAATATCAGCGAGGGCAATTCCTGCGTCTTTCCTGCCTATTGAAATATTCAGCAAGTAGGAATTTAAGGGAGTTTTCTAAAAGCAGTAAATGATGTGTTACTGCTAAGGCAGTTTTCCCTAACCTAGTGTCTTTCGCATGTGCAGGTTTGCATGGCCGTTGATATCAAGTGGGGAAGACAGTTATGGAGTAATGTTGTCTGCAGTCCTGTCAGGGAGAGTCTGCCTCCCAGAGGGCAAAGAGCAGTGGAGGTTAGAGTTTCTGGGAGGCAAAAAGAAGGCAAAGAAGGCTCCTCTCTAATAATTCATGGAGTAGTCTATAGTTATGGAGATAGTTGTTTTAGTCTGGCAAGATTCTGTCTGCAGGCAAACAACAATAAAGTAAGTACTCAAAAGCAACTTCACATGTTATTCTTGGTTTTTGGGGCCTGACATCAATCTTGCCAAATTCATCATTCCTGAGACAAGGCAGCACCTTCTTGTGGAGCTCTATATACATTCCCACACAGCAATTTTGGGATATTGTTCATATAGCTTATACCGTAAAAAAGATAAAACCTCCTTTCAGCAAAATTTGCACTAGGTCAGTATTATAACTGAGCCAAATTTACTGCTAAGCAAAGGGGACATAGACTCCTCCCTTATTTTAAGATTAGGAATCTGTTCAGCATTACTATCAAGAAAGACAAAAAACATCTGGAATCTCATATTGACATGAAAGGAAACAACTTTCATTAATTTTATTTATTGTTATGCATTTATTTTTATCCCACCTTTACTATTTTTATAAATAAGGTGTTGATCATACCTAGTACTCCTTCCTCCTCCTATTTTCCCCACAACAACTTTTTGAGGTGGGTTGGGCTGAGAAAGAGTTACTGGCTCAAAGCCACACAGCTGGCTTTCCTGTCCACAGCTAGAAAACTAGAAATTCGAATTCACAGTCTCTTAGATTTTAACTGGTGTCTTAACTACTTGGCCAAACAGGTTGGTTTTTTTCATCCATTCTTTTTGCATCTACCTTATATAAGAAGAAGATAGGGACGCGGTGGCTCAGTGGGTTAGGATGCTGAGCTTGTCGATCAGAAGGTCAGCAGTTTGGTGGGTCGAATCCCAAGTGCTGCATAACAGAGTGAGCGCCTGTTACTCGTCCCAGCTTCTGCCAACCTAGCAGTTCGAAAGCACATAAAAATGCAAGTAGAAAGATAGGGACCACTACGGTGGGAAGGTAACAGCGTTCCGTGCGCCTTTGGCATCTAGTCATGCCGGCCACATGACCACGGAGACGTCCTCGGACAAGCACTGGCTCTTCGGCTTTGAAATGGAGATGAGCACCGGCCCCTAGAGTTGGAAACGACTAGCACGCATGTGCGGGGGAACCTTTACCTTTACCTTTTATATAAGAAGATGTCAGTTCTAGATTACCCTTCTCAGTGTACTCTCTAGTGTCTACCATAGTACAAAAAAAATTGTTAAGACCCTTAAAAGAGTTCAAAGATCACAAAAATGATAACTGGTCTGGAGGCTAAACTATATAGGATGTCTAGCTAATGAAGAGAAGAACTAGGGTTGACATGATAGCAGTCTTCCAATATTTCAGAGGCTGTCACAAAGAAGAGAGGGACAACTTACTCTCCAAAGCATCTGAGAGCAAGACAAGAAGCAACGGATCGAAACTTAATCGAAGAGACATCCACCCTAGAACTAAGGAAAAACTTCCTGGTAGTGAGAGCAATTAATCAGTGGAATGGTTTGCCTCCAGAAATTGTGAGTACTCCATTACTCGAGGATTTCTAGAGGAGACTGGACAGCCATTGCTCTGGAATGATGTAGGGGGTTGGACTAGAAGACATCCAAGGTCTCTTCCAGTCCTTTTATTCTATGTTCTATGATTTATAAGCAAGATATAGATTACAAGAGGAGACAGAAGGGGCCTGCTTCATTCTTCTGTGTCTTCATTTTAGCAGACTACAGGAACGAAGGTGGTTTGACTTAAACTGGAGATATTCGGGGACACAAAATTTTCATTAAGAAGTCCCTTCCCATCAACCTACTTTTCCACCAGTCTAATTCAAGCTCTGCTGAAATAACAAGTTTATTAAATAGTGCTTCTGACAAATGGAATCATTTCAGTTCTTAACCATGGATCATCTTCTTCTCCTAATTACATAAAGTGTGATAGCTGAATAGTAATGAGAGAGAGAAAAAGACCAAAAAGGTACGTAATTTTTCAACTTCTTCAAGAATAAGCAATACTGTTGGATCATTTTAAATAAATTAAAATTACTGTATCTATTGTTCTGCCCTCATAACAAATTAATTTATTAAAGGAACTGTTGCTTTCTGTATTTGTATTGCCTTCTACACTTTTCTGCCTACACAATGGCAGAAGCACTGAATAAATTATAACAGAATATAACATATGGAGAGGAAGCAATTTCCTCTGATCACCTCTGTTCCAAAAAATCCTTTCCCCCCGCCTGACAATCTAATGTTCCTAGTTCAAAAGCAAAATGATGGCAATCTGCCATTTGCTCTTTATGCGGCAGACCAATGGTAAAGTAATCTTCTAGGATAAGGGTTCAACACAACAAACTTACTGGAATTGTTCCCTTTTCTAATTTAGACACAACTTGCTGTGGCCCATTTGCCGTGACCAACTTGCTGTGGAGCAACTTGCTTTAGCCAACTCACCACAGGACAACTTGCCACAGTTACAATAATACTGAAGAAATGGGGGAACGGAAACATTAATGAAAGGATACCAAAGGAGGGGAAAATGAAATGTGAATGACAAATAAATAAATAAATTATTTTGAATAATTAAACTGAATTATTGAATTGTCCCACAGGGAGTTATTCCATGGTCAATTGGTCATAGCGAGTTATCCCATGGTGAGTTGGTTGTGGTAAGTTGACCACAGCGAGATTGCCCATCCCACCTCACCTGTCCTCCATGTCCTATCCATGTTTAAAGACAGGAGAACTGAAAAGTAAGAAAACCAACCCTGAGTTTTCCCTCTCAATTGCCAGATTATTTTTGTTTGTTGTTTATGTCAAAGAAAAACTTCTTGGGCCATCTGAATCTAGACCAGATAGGCTTAGGTGCCTAAGGTTCTTCCACTATCTTGCACTTGTATGGAATGAAATCTGACCAATAGGTTGCCTTCTTAGATTTTGGAAGCAATGTTCCTGGATCTATGAAACAGCCTTGCAATATAAGAAAAATAAAGTATATCTCTACTTGCTAAGTCTTCAACTCCAGAAGAACTGAGATTTAATGGTTTGATGGAATCCCCTTATCTTCCTTGCCTCCAGAATCTGAAGGATCCATCTAACACTGACTTTCAAGGACCATAGTTCTGCATAAACTGCTAAGTAAAAATTGATTTTCCTCCCACTTCAACTCAGAAATGTTATCTCTGTTTTATTCTCCATTCCCAAGTGAAGTGGTGCTTGTGCAAAATAGGTTCTCTCACTTAGCCCATGTGGGCATGAATATGGAAATGTGACAATTTATTCTTCTCTTCCTCCTTGCCGTGGCAAGAAGCTTCTGGCATTCTGGTTGTCTTTGCTATGGGGAAAAATGTATTTCTCTTTCTACTTTATCCAGGTAGCTGAACACTATGCAAAGTAGATCACCTCCTCTATTTTCCCTGCCACACTCTGAAAAGCAGGTATTTTTCATATTGAGCTTAATGTGCTGTTTTCTGGCCTGCTTTCCTCTCAATGAACTAAGGTACTAAATTCTCATAGCATTATCTGCTACCTATTTGATTGTTGCATATGGTAGCTTTCAAAGTTCTTTGTGCCATGTTCCTCTTCAATTGCCACCTCTTTATTATTTATCCATATACCATTAGTCTCAAACATTAGTTTCATAAATTGAATTGATTGGCTGTTCATCACTGTTCCATATTTGGGCTTCTGGAATGCATGAGCTTGTTGAATAAATTACGTACAGCATAAAGAACTGGCATTATAGGGTATCCCAACTCATAATAATATGACTTTGGTACTGAGGTAATATGTTGAAATAAAGAGGAAACGTGTTAAAAGTGTTTCTCTAATACATCCTTGTCATTCTCCAGATATAGACACAGGTTCAACAAGAACCATTTGGAAGTATTTCTCAGCAACCAATGATGTCATTTGAAAAGCATTAGAAATATGGGCGAAAGAAGGTTCAAGATACTACAGCCTATGACTGGATCTCCTCGTTGTTACATAAAACCAGCCTTGAAATGGAAGCCCCTTACAGAATTATAGTAGTTTTTCCAAATAGTCCCAACATGAATTATACAGCATTTGGAGCATACTTGCATATAAGCATGTATGTCCTTGAATGAATACAGGTGGTTATCTTTAAGCCAAAATGCAGGAACATTGATGGCAGAGTCAATAAACACAGTGAAATCTGGAGAAGCTAGATTTGGAATTTATGAAGCTTCCATAAATATGTGCAAGGAGAAATATTTTTATCACATTATTTGTCTCTTGAAGACCATAAGAATGGGTAAGTTAACAGATTGAATAGCAGTCCAAAGGATAACTGTTACAGTGCATATTATTTTGCCCCATAATTCAACTCTGGTGTAAAAATGAGGCCAATACAAAGTTTTGTTTGATATATTCTCTACACACGAATTTTTTAGATTTTTTTTCTAGCTCTGCATGTTACAGTTTCTATTGTTCTCAAGGCAAAAGAAGGATAAAACTCTATTGGGAGGGAAGGAATCAAATATAAATCTAAAATGAGCTCTTTCTTTTGTTACTGCTGATAAGTTAAAATAGAAGTGCATAAAAAGATAAGAAGGTCTTTCTCCTCAGCATTTGTGCTGCCTTTGCATCTTAGGAAAAATGCTTAGTTGTAAGAAATTTTCTCATATTTAAGAAGAAATATTTCCAGTCACTTAAAAACTTGCTTTTGGTGTGATTAATTGAAATGGACAGTACCAAAGTTTTTTTCCTCTCTCTCCTGCTCACTCTTTTGAAGTTGGAGATAGGGCTGCTTTATCTACATCAGATAATAAGGCACAGAGGGCCAGTTCCTAATTTGAAAAAGGATATGAGACAGAATCTAAAGAAAAGTCATGCTTTTTTAATCAGAAAGAAAACAATTACAGCAGTCAGAATTCCATCATTCTCCCTCCACAGGTCACTCTTTGAAGATACTACACCCAAGACCATCTATTCTAGATACACCTGTTATTTTGATAAGTGATAGTCACTTCCCAAGATCACCCTGAGGCAATGTGTTTGAGGTCATCTTATTTCTCCAAAGTATTAGAAAAACAAAAGAATCTGAGAGAAAAGGGGGAGGAAGTCATTTATGTAACCCATCCTGTATATCTTTGCTAATGAGATGGTTTCTTCCCTTCAACAAGGACACACTGTTGGCTTATTGTACGCAGTTGGAAATCTATGGCAATTGGACTTATTTTCAACAGCACATTATGTCCCTAAACACTGAATCTTGTGAGTAAATCATTCGTGTATGAAGCTTCATTTTTTCTGACTTCCATCAAAATCTCATGGTCATTTCACTTTATCATGCACCAGATTTTGCCAGTTCCTACTACAAAACAGATGGAAATAAAATAAAACAAAGAAATCAATAGGTCACACTTTGTTTTTTAATGATCAAAAAGCTACTTAAAGTCATTTTAAAGAGGTTTTTACCTAACCAAAAAAAAAAGACAGGAAAATGTCTCCATGTTCCCCATGGGAAAATTACTTTCCTCAATTCTTTTTGTAAGAATTGAATTGTGCTTCCATACTTACATGTATATTCACTATTTAAGATGGCCTGTCCTTGAAAGACTGTAAGAATATTGTTATCGGCTGTAACCCTGAATTTATAAAACTGATAGTAGTTTAAGCACAAACATCTGTGGATATAAATTATAAATCATCTTCACTTAGAGTAAGCTGAAATTTATGTGAGGCCTACTATTTTAACAAAATAAAATGGCACAGTTTCACTAAAATACTATAATTTGTAATAAATAGCTAGCTTGTTGATTGATTGTGTTCATGTTTCACTGGACTTATATTGCAGTATGATTCCAGGCAGTTTACATCATAAGATTTAAAAATATTCTAAAAGCATAACATTCTATAATCACCAAAATAATCATAATCCAAAAGGTTCAACAGTGACCATTTATTCCTCAAATACCCTCTGGAAATGCTCTTGTCTCTTGTGGTTTCTGGAAGTTCAACAATGCAGGAGTCTGCATAGTAGTCATACATAAATGTAGTAATAGGAAAACAGTAAGACCAATAGGTCAGTAAATTAGATTTTAGGATTGCCTATTAGATTAGTTTTATTAGTCCTATAATGCTAGTACTAATACTAGTACTATATATAAAATCTATGTATGTATCCAGTGGATGTCAAAAGCAACTTAATGGCACATAATTAGTCAACTATACCAGTCATCTAATATTATTTATGGTTTTACCAGACTTTTAAATAAGTACAGTTTGCAAATGCCTTATTCAGTTTTTACTGGTTTCCAGTTTTTAAAATGGTATGATATAAATCTGTTTAAGCTACATCTTGATTCTCTAAATTGACAGAACAATTTGATTCACTATACAGAAATTTGTATATTTGCGATCCTTTATCCTTTACTCTTACATTACCAAGCTTAATCTAGTTCGTATGTGTTTTATTGTTAAAGATTAATGCTTATTTCTATACTACATATATATCCACTCTGCCTCTTTATGAAGGGTCCCTGGTGCTCTCTGAGCTTGCTTGTTTTCTTGCAGAAGTTTCATTACCCAAACTAGGTAACTGATCAAGTCATCATCATATCAACCCTGAGCAATTAATATTCTCCTTTATTACTGCCTCTTTATGTTTGATTTCTTAATGAATAGAGCTGTGAGCAGATCTTGAGCAAAGTAATCTGATTTTTTTTTTACCCAGTACCAAATTGTGTCAACTTGTCTTTTTTTTCTTCTTTATTTTCCCTTGGATATACTTTTATGGGCATTCATTCTCACACAGTCCAAGAAAATCAACATGATAGTCAAGTTTACCACTGTCAAAACAAGATGACCCAGATGAAAAGTGGGCCTCAAACACAAAAGAAGGATCTAGGAAGCCTATTATCTAAGGTAGGCAAGAGAAAGACCAAGGCTATATAGCGAAAATCATTTCTGCTCCACCCCACCCCACCCAAGTTTATGAGCCCTATTCCAACCACAAAACTCCAAGAATGTTTTACCTTTCTCAAACCAGCCAGCCAGTTATAAGATCTCACCACGCTGACACCAACAGTAAAGACTATTGGTGGGTCTCCACAAGACAATTGAATCCTCTAATCCTGATTTTTCCATATCTGGAAAATGAGCTATAAGTTCATCTCAATGCTGGCAATTACATTCTGTCTCCTGAGGCAAGGAGTTTGCTTCATCCAAAATTTTAAAAAGTCTCAGTTATGTCTTCTTCCCGTTTTACTCCTCTTAAGGTACTGCTCTAATACCTACCTCAGGTTTTTTTAAAAAATGAATAACTTAAAATATCTTGTTTGAAAATTATAATTGGCATGTCTCTAAAGGTAACTTAATTTTTCTTGACTGCATAGTAGGCACTACCATGTTTATCTCATTGACGAACCCAAGTGGTATGTCCTGGGTCTTTTATTGAAAAAGGAACCACAATCTACTGAGATGGTTGCAAGGTTAATCTCTACTGAGATGGTTGCAAGGTTAATGAAGCGTCGGAAACGGGGCCTAGAGAGCTGCTGGAGGTCCAGCCGATCTGAACCCGACCGATTGCGGTTAAGAACCTACATTAGGTCTTATCTCGCTGCGATGAGGGAGGCGAGGTGTAATTACTTCTCCACCCTCATCGCGTCCGCAGATAATCGCCCGGCCGCCTTGTTTAGGGTGACTCGCTCCCTTCTTAATCAGGAGGTGAGGGAGGATCCCTTGCAGGGTCGTGCCGAGGAGTTTGGTCAACATCTGTCGGATAAAATCGCTCGGATTCGGACCGGTTTGGACTCCAGCTGGGCAGAGTCTGACGATCAGGACACGGGCGGTCTTGTCAATGTTATCTGGGAGGAGTTTGATTCTGTGACCCCTGATGAAGTGGACAGGATTATGGGGAAGCTGAGTTCCACCACATGTTTATTGGACCCGTGCCCTTCTTGGCTGGTTTATGCAGCTAGGGAGAGGACACGAGGCTGGCTCCAGGCGGTTATATCTGCTTCTTTGAGTGAGGGTTGTTTCCCCACCATCTTGAAGGAGGCGGTGGTGACACCTCTCCTCAAGAAGCCTGCCTTGGACCCAGCTGTATTGAACAACTTTCGTCCAGTCTCCAACCTTCGCTTTCTTGCGAAGGTTGTTGAGAGTGTGGTGGCGCATCAGCTCCCTCTGGTCCTGGATGAAGCGGATTATCTGGACCCTTACCAATCGGGTTTCAGGCCCGGGCACAGCACGGAGACGGCATTGGTCGCTCTGGTGAATGATCTCTGGAGGGCTCGGGATAGGGGGTATTCCTCTGTCCTAGTCCTATTAGACCTCTCGGCGGCTTTCGATACCATCGACCATGGTATCCTGCTGCAGCGTCTCAGGGGATTGGGAGTGGGAGGCACGGTTTTTCAGTGGTTCTCCTCCTATCTCCTGGGACGCTCGCAGTCGGTGTTGGCAGGGGGGCAGAGGTCGACCCCTAGGACTCTCGCTTGTGGAGTTCCTCAGGGGTCGGTCCTCTCGCCTCTCCTGTTCAACATCTATATGAAACCGCTGGGTGAGATCATTCGTGGTTTTGGAGTTGGGTATCATCAATATGCTGATGATACCCAACTTTTTATTTCGACCCCAAACCACCCCAGTGATGCCCTCGCTGTGATGTCCCGTTGCCTGGAGGCGGTTCGGGTCTGGATGGGGAGGAACAGACTTCAACTCAACCCTGACAAGACTGAGTGGCTGTACATTCCGGCTTCCCGAGACACCTGGGATGTTCCACCTCTTTCTATGGGGGGTGAGCTTTTACCCCCTGTGGATAGGGCTCGCAACTTGGGAGTCCTCCTAGATTCACGACTCACTTTGGAGGATCACATAGTGGCCGTGACTAGGGGGGCTTTTGCCCAGGTTCGCCTGGTGCGCCAGTTGCGGCCCTATCTGGACCGGGAGGCCTTGTGTACGGTCACTCATGCGCTCGTGACCTCTCGCCTAGACTACTGTAACGCTCTCTACATGGGACTTCCCTTGAAGACTACTCGGAGGCTCCAACTGGTACAGAATGCGGCCGCGAGAGTTGTCTTGGGAGTTTCCCGGTACTCCCATGTTACACCTTTGCTCCGTGAGCTGCATTGGTTACCAGTTGTCTTCCGGGTAAGGTTCAAGGTTTTGGTTATGATCTTTAAGTCCCTACATGGCATGGGTCCGCGATACCTCGAGGACCACCTGCTGCCGGCGTCGACTCCCCTCCGCCCTGTGCGCGCCCACAGAGAGGGCCTCCTCAGGGTGCCTCCTGTCAAGGAATGTCGACTGGTGGCCCCCAGGGGGAGGGCCTTCTCTGTGGGTGCTCCGGCGTTATGGAACCAACTGCCGGTTGAGCTCCGGATGGCATCAGACCTCCGATCCTTCCGTCGCGGGTTGAAGACCCATTTATTCGAACTAGCGGGTCTGGCCTGATGGGGGTACTTGGGTTGTTTATAGGTTTGTTTTATTATTCTGGTTTTAACTTGGGCATTAATTTAATTATCTTTTAATGTTTGTACTGTTGTTTATATTTATGCCCTGTGAACCGCCCTGAGTCCCTTTGGGAGAAGGGCGGTATAAAAATCTCAATAAATCTTAAATCTTAAATCTTGTTTCACTGTGAAGCATAGATAAGACTTTTTTGAGTTCAGCTTGGACAAGCTGCAGTCTTCATTGGCAACTGTTATAGAAAGCATTAGAATAATATATGCAGCAACAAAATGTATTTGGAAAATATGGTCCACTCCACAAGCAATTCCTTCAACAGACACATTGACCTACAACCAGCCTATGATACCTTCAGAATCCATATCAACTGCATAGTCAACCAGAGACAGTACCGACCCTCAACCAACCCACACAAGCCCCCCTCTGTCCCCCCAGCAGTTCACCTCCCAATGATCCTGACTTGATGTGACCTCCCCATCACAAGACTCATCACAAGCCTCTCACTGATGACTCACACCTGACCCATTACAAAACCCATAACAAGATCCACACTTGACATACCCACACCTGAAGCCCTTATAAACAGAAGAACACTGTCACTGACATCCCCTAAACTCTACTGAAGATATTACCTAACCTGGTGAACAAAACATTTGGAAACCAACCCACAAACTTGGAGAACGAACCTTCACACTCAATATGGTCCACCTTATTTGTGTACATATATCTCAGAAATTTTTTACATCCTGGATCCTATTGAAGTTTGTTTTTTAAAGTACTTTCCATTTATCTCTCAAATCACTTATCTCATGATCATGTGCTCCAGAGTATGTCCTATTTGTTGCCTTGCATTTTCTGAATAGATCATCAGATATAGAAAGGATATACAGCATTCCAAATATTCAACTGATAGTATTAAACAATCTTGGTAAAATAATTCAATCTTGAACTGTTGTTTGTGGGCCCTTCTGGGATTAGCCTAGGACTGATGTCTCAGATGCGGTGGTGGGATTCAGCCAATTCCCACCAGTCTGGCAGAACCGGTAGCTAATTTTTTGTTGCCCAGGCCCAGAATGGACTTTCAGAAGCGGCATCCACACAGAGAACCAGTTGTTCACATATTTGAATCCCACCACTGCTCAGATGTCTTCTTCAGTGACTACAGGTAGTCCTCAATGTACAACCTTTCATTTAGTGACAGTTCAAAGTTACAACAGCACTGGAAAAAAGTGGCCATTTTTTACACTTAAGACTGTTGCATCATCCCTATGATCACATGATCAAAATTTGGATGCTTAGCAACTGGCATGTATTTATGACAGTTGCAATGTGTCCAGGGTCATGTGACCACCTTTTGCGACCTTCTGATAAGCAAAGTCAGAAGCCAGATTCACTTAACAATCATGTTACTAACTTAACAATTGCAGTGATTCACTTAACAACTGTGGCAAGAAAGGTCGTAAAATGGGGCTAAACTCTCACTTTGCAACAGAAGATTTTAATCTTAGACTTACAAACATAGGAGAAGAGACAGGGAGTTTTGATGACAAACTCACTGGAAAAGTTTTAAAACAACTCACTCTGTACTATGAGCACACAGCTGCCTAAATAGCTATCTTGGGAATATTGTGATGTTCCTGATAGATGCCAAAAAGTTGCCTTAACAGATGGCCTTCTCTCTGTCTCTCCCCTTTCCCCCCACTTTATTTTTTTAAAACTAAAGCTGTCCATCAATATCTATAAATTATATCATGGTAGAGTTGAATGGGGTCAGTTTGATTAACACCCTGCTCAGTTCACTAATTTAATTTAAAGCATGCTGAACAAGTATTTTCCCCCACTGCAAACAGGTTATGGTTTTTCCATGTTACAGGTATTTTCAGAATACATGAATCTTTCTTTGGAGTGCTTTTTGGTGATTTTGTTTTCAGCTTGCCTCAGTGCTGCGTCTGAACAATATTGCAACATGGCATAGACCATTTCAATATTCCCCACCAATTAGTCAATGTAGAGAAAATACATAGATGCTTTGAATTACTTTTTTAAAAATTCAGGAGCCTCATTAGAGGCTGATGCAGCACCGGTCTCCAAGCTCAATGAATGCAAAGCACGTAGAAGAAGAAAAAAACGCTCAAAGGTTTAACTCTCAGATCCAGGTCTGCATTCTTCTGCCTTTTCTTTCACATCAGCAACATTATTGGGACCCTGATCTCTGTCAAAATTGAGTCGTTCAGCTGTTTATGAAGCTCACTCTATTGATCACTGTCATTAAATTCTAGAAAATATTCTCCCATGCAGTAGTTACCATGGCAAGAACATTTTCATTAGGTTTGGTTGTTACAAGACACACGATTAAAGTCATTTGTTCCAAGTGACTGATGTCAGTATGCAGTTCGGAGTACAGTGATATCTTGTTGCTATCAGCTGTATGATCTGTGATTTGTCTTAAATGGGTTTCAGATACATCAAGAAACTCAGCCTTAGCCAGTGGTGGGATTCAGCTGGTTTGCACCGGTTTGGGAGAACTGGTAGCTAAATTTACCTGAACTCGGAGAACTGGCTGACTTCTGGAAGTCCAGTCTAGGCCTTGGAGGCCTCCTGGGCCTAGAACAGTCCACTGGAAGTGCATGGATACCACTTCTGGAAGTCCATTCTAGGCCTCCGAGGCCTAGAATGGCCCACTGGAAGTGCATTGATGCCACTTCCGAAAGTCTGTTCTAGGCATTGGAGGCCCAGGCTTGCATCACATAATAGAATCGGTTGTTCAGGTGTTGGAATCCCACCACTGGCTTTAGCTCTTTGATTTTAAGGACGTTTGCATTATTTGGCATATGTAGCTGATCTCAAGGACCGCATCAAGCTAGATTTTGAAAAGCAAGCATTCTCACAAGGGCAATCAGCCATTTAGGAGACCTTGTGTCAGTGGTGCTGTGACTCTTAGGCTCTTTACTATGCGTAGTGACCTTTACTCTTGACCTTTACTATGCGTAGTGGCCTTTAAATTCTTTCCTCTTTCCAGAATGTTCTTTGGTGATATTCTTCCTTCTCTCAGTATGCCAATT
This sequence comes from Vipera berus, assembly GCF_964194415.1. NCBI lineage: Eukaryota > Metazoa > Chordata > Lepidosauria > Squamata > Viperidae > Vipera > Vipera berus. Next base: position 249,289,473 of record NC_138203.1, read on the forward strand.
TCTAGCCTGGTTTCTTCAGTTCTTTTTGCCCTCTGAAAGCAACGTGACTAAACTAGAAGGGTTAGCAACCAAAAGCATTTGCATAATTTTAAATAGGTCTCTCTGTTTCATCATCCTTGGAGATTTCCCCTCAGTAACATGCTTGTTGAAAACATCTATTGTATTTTTCCCTGGGGAACATGTTTTTTTTTACTTGTTGTCATTGGCGAAGTACAAGCAGGTCCTTTATCTGATGCTCAAATTCCAGGCTTCAGGAACTTCTGAATCTTGCACCTCTATCTGTGTACTCTTTTCTTATCTATCCTTGTGAGATCTACATAATTACAGCCATCTGAGGTGGAGCTATAGATGCTGTAGTAGCTGCTAGGTCTAGGTTTTTGAATACACAAGCCGTGGCCTCTTCATGTTGTCACCATTGGGGAATTTCATACCAGCATGGTGTTGTATGGAAACAGATGGCCATCTGCTGTTCTCGAATGGATTCAAGCAACAGGAAATTAGAAATTTCCCATGAAACTGGCTTCAATCAGGCCAGGCTCCTGCTGATGCTAGAAAGATGCATAAAAAGTTCTACCTTCCTGTCTCCTCTGCAGCTACTCTTTTCTTTTATCCCTTCTGCCTGCCCATTATACCTTTTGCTCCTTCCTTACTGCAGCACAGCTCCCCACCCTCTCTGTGCCATTTAGAGAACAGAATTCCTAGGCACCTGCAGCAGGCACAATTTTCCATTCACTTGCTCTTAGTGGCACCCTCACCTCCACATTCTATCATTTAGTGCAGGGGTGTCAAACTCACAAGTCACGTGACAAGTTGTGACATATTGCAACTTTTTTGCCATTGCCGGCAATGGGGTGGGCGTGCTTTCGCTATGATGCATCTGGCCGGCAGTTTGACAACTCTGATGTAGTGCAATTGTCTCACTTTAGCTCAAGGTGAGGCTCGTTGTAGAAAATCCACTTCCACATTTCTAAACATAAAGCATCTAACCTGCCCTAAATGCATATGTAAGTGTAATCTAGAAAGTTGAAGTGAAGTTGGGAATACACTATGAGCGAAGGTGCCGCAGAGTGGTGGAGGTTTACCATGAGAAGAAAGACAAAAAGGGAATCCTGGAGTCAAGGATTTGTAATGGCAGGTTTTAAGAAAGAGAATGATGTTAAGGAGAATAGAGACTATAGGTAAACACATCATGGGAATGAGAAAAGGGAGGAACCTGCCAGGAAAATAAAAGTGTGTACTTTTCAGAGGAAGGGGATAAATCTACCAAGCAGTTAAAAGAAATGAAAGTTTGAAAGTTGGGAGGAATATAAAGTGTGGAATTGCAGGAAGTGGGCAATAGTTGCAGAGACAAGAAACAGACCAAAGGGCTTCCTTGACACTGGCTTTCCAAGTTGGAAAACAAGGCTATGAAAAATGGAGGAAAGTGGTTAACTTAAGGAAGCTCCCTGAGAAGACAACAAGGAGTTTGAGACATAACATTGTTTAATTACTTTTTAATAATTTTTAATTTTTGTATCTAGTTTTTATGTATTGCCCTGTTCACCGCCCTGAGTCCCTCGGGAGAAGGGCGGTATATAAATTAAATTAATAAATAAATAATAAATAATAAAGTGAGTAATAAATATTATCTCGAAGTAAAGAAAGTGGCAAAATTTAAAAGTGAAAAATTATTTGCCAATCAGAACCAACTTAAGAAAGTAGAGATAAAAGGCAGCATTTCAGATAAAAAGGGATAGAAAAATTATTCATGAGTAAGACATAAACAGACAGTCCAAAAGTGCCTCCTCTGCACTTATCTTAATATGGCATGGGTATACAAAGATGTAGAGGATTAAATGCCCCACCACAGCCACCATTTTGATTTGTAGATAATACCACCTAGCTACTGCTTTAATGCAAGGTAGGAGGATATGCTGGCAAATTCCACTCATGGGGAATCTTTCAGCTTGTGGAGAGGACTGGGCCAAGAGAGTACGGTATACTCAGGGTGTGGTGGACAGGAATGAATTGAATCTGATAGGGCTGAAGAATTGACAAGTAGCACTACTGAATTTTGGCTGGGGCTTACAAGAAGAATTGAGCAGAGCAAACAGGAGAAGAGGAAAGTACTCCTTGAATCTTTTGCAAGGTAGCTGAAGTTGTGAAGAAAGGGAAAAGGGAAAAGTTCAACTTTGTGAGTATGTTTGTGCTTTTGGAATGTGGTACCTCTTTTTAAAGAGTCAGCCTGGCTGTTAAGGGGTATTAGTATGAGAGAAACTACCATTTCTGAACACATCGTTCAAGACTAGGACAGACTGATTCCTACTCAGTTCACTAACTAGTGTTGCATAATGCTATTATTGTGTGATATGCAAAGGGGTAAATCTGTAGCTCTGTGGAGATATTTGTTCTGTACCAGCCTGCTACCGGCCCTGCAGAAAAGGCAGGGACAACCTGCCTTTTACAAGAAGGCAAGAGGCTGGAATTACGCCTGCCAAATTTATTGCTACAGAAACAAATAGAACAAGACACAAACCAAGAAACAGGAGCTTTTCAAGCGGTTGCCTTCAGCAAACCAGCCCTCCCACGCATTCCCCCTTAAATACAGTTCAGGGCGTGGCTTCTCTCTGCCTCCTTCCGAGGAGCCCCATTGCCTTCCTCTGTTTACTCCTGATTGGCTGCCTCCTGCATCGGGCGTCCTTGAACAGGGCCAGCTGTGGGTCATCTTCATCCACGCTGTCAGGCTCACACAGCTGGGTCTGCGTCGTGACCAGATGAGAGGGGCCTGGCTGGGGGCTCTCATCAAGCTGTCCAATCTCCTCAGCAAGCTCTTCAACACCCCCCTCCTCCTCCTCCTCTGAGTCGTCCGACCCAACTGCCGAACCCACAGGCTGACCCTGAATCACAACACTATTGTTCCATGAAAATAGTAAATTGAATTGTTCTTAATTTTAATTCTGAAGTATAAAGTACAACTGCTTGTAGCTAGAACTATATTTTGTTTCTTACTGGTTCCTAGGGGCTGGAGAGACACCCTTTACATTCCTTGCTGTTAGAGAATTGACAGCAGGTTTGATGATAGTGTTTAGCTAGAACCAGGAAGAAAACTGATGCGGACAAAGACATCTACAGATTATGACAATTTTGTGAGAGTAGTGTGATAGAATCTTTAACCCTCAATCCTTTCATTCCCCACCATTCAGTCAGAACTGAAGAAGCTTCTTGGATGAGAAGCAAATTTTTTTCAAGAAAAAAAAATACAGTTGCCTTTTGGAAAAGCATCTTTGGGACAATTATGACCTGGATGATTGAGAATCCTCCTGGACCTCTAACCATCATGTGTATGCATTATGATGCACATTTAAAAGGGAGAGGGTATGTTGCAATAGAACAGTTGTTTTGTAATTCCACCCATTGCCTTATTTTCCTTTTGATGCCCCAGGATAGGGACCCTACTTTGGGAGTTTCTCTTGGACAAAGTTTGTGCTTGAACAAAACATTCAACTGCTAAAATGAAATTCACTCTATGGTTGATAGGATGTGCAATGAGGGTGCTGAATATCCAGTTGGAACCAGTAAGACCTTATTTGAAATCAAATATCTCAAATCAAGCACAAACCACTTTTATCAGAAAGCTGTCCAGGTAGGTAATGCTTATGAATAGAATAGAATAGAATAGAATAGAATAGAATAGAATAGAATAGAATAGAATAGAATAGAATAGAATAGAATAGAATAGAATAGAATGTAGAGTAGAGTAGAGTAGAGTAGAGTAGAGTAGAGTAGAGTAGAGTAGAGTAAATAATAAATTTATTGTCACTTTGAATGTACACGAATCGGCATACATTAAAATGAAATTTTGTTGCATGCAGTTCTCAAAGGGTCACCACCACTGATATACACTACATAAATATGACAAAAATAATGACAGAATTATGCATATATCAACATATATTATATAACACAGAGAAACAACAGTCTAGTTCGGGTTATGTATACATGTGCATGGTGAGAAAAATGAATCTTGCTAATTTACCAGACGGATGGCATGGGGAACAAAGCTATTACAGAATTGGGTAGTCCTGCTAGAAATACTTTGAATCCTCCTCCCAGAGGGGAGAAACAGGAACAGACCATAAAGTGGGTGAGTGGGGTCTCTAACAATGCTTTGAGCTCTAAGCAGCATCCTGAATACCAGGGAGCAAGCTTCCTATGATCTTCTCAGTTGTCCTTACCATTCTCTGAATGGACTTTCTATCTGAGGCACTGCTGCCAGCAAACCAGACAGTGATGGAGTTTGTTTAAAATGCTCTCAATTGTGCCTCTATAAAAAGTAGCCAGGACAGAAGGAGAAAGATGAGCTCTCCTCATCTGATGCAGGAAATGCAGACGCTGGTTTGCACACTTCACTAAGAATGACGTGTGGAGAGAATGAAAAGACTCATAAGCTGATGTTATTTTCTAAACTTCTATACAGGATTTTCTACTTACGTTTCAATTATCCAGTAAATAATGAATGCATCACTAATGAAATGACCTGTTTCTCTGGAAATGAGAGAAATTGGCAGGAACAAGTAACGGTATCAACAGTTACAGAACCTCTTGATAAGAGATATTGTTTAGACCTTCACACATCTGTTTATTATGAACATTCACACAAACACTTAAAAACTGCAATTTGCAGTTCTTAATATGATTAGATCATGTACTGTCTGGAGGCTGTGAGGTTTAATCTAACAACCTTAGATCAAATCCTACCAAGCCAGAGTTACTAATGATCAATAGATATTTGGACAATATTTGGACAATATGTAATATTGGTTCTGTTAATTATTCCGGACAGGATCATGCTCCTCCCAAAGAAGTAATTGTGACTGGGGGATTCACTTGGGCTTAAACAATAGGTCGAAGTTGTGGCTGTGGATTCTTTAGCCAGCTCCAGCTAGTGCATGTGCCAGGATGTCCTAATTGCTGTGATTCACCATTGCAATTCCACCTTTCACCATTCATTTGGATTACTGTTACATGGAAGAAGTCAGAAACCAAAACAGAGTTCAAAAGTACAAGTTTATTTTATGCTACCTATGCACAAGAATCTGAACTACTAACAGTCCCAACCATCCATTCCCCACCATCCAGTCAGAGCTGAAGAAGCTTCTTGGATGAGAAGTGAAACGTCTTCAAAGAAAAACAAGGAATTCCAGTTGCCTCATGAAAAAAGCATATTTGGGACACTAATAATCAAGGTGAATTGGTGCCAGATAAGAGTCAATGGACTTCAAGGGAGGCTGGACGTAGTTCTTTTTTGGGGACATAGAGACTCCAAACTGATGATGCATTTGACCCCACTCTTGGGCTCAACCCGTCATCTCCTACATCTGAAATGTGCTCTGGAGACAACACAGAGGTTGCAACTGGTATTAATTGCCACAATAAGATTGGCAGGACAGTCCCACCTCTACAAAATGACTCTCCTTGTGAGGTCTGCAGATATGGGTGAAATGGCAGACCTTCCCTGTAGTAGTTCCCACCCTATAGAATGTCTCCCCCAAGAAATGCATGCCGTCTTCATTGTTGCAATTCCATCAACAGAAGAAGGTTGTTTTATTTCAGAGCACGTTTGGTCCTAACTGAATCTGGACACCTAATTTGGTTTTTATCTTCACTTTCTGTGGGTTATTTCTTTTTCTTTTTGGTGCTTTTCTGGGTTTAGCTATTGGTTATGTTCTTTTATTTTTGTTTCACATGGCCTCCCAGTGTCCTTTGGGAACAGAAGAGGTTTAAGGTCCTGTAAATCAATCAACCAGCCAGCCAATAACTACACATTATTATGGCTTTTTCTCTGCACTCACCTCTATCTCAATTGAAGGTATTTCTGTCTTATGCCTTGACCTCTAATACAACAACAAAAAAACATTCCAAAAAAACTGGATAGATTTTTTTTCCCTCATTAAGAAATATTGATCCCTCTTGTTGTCTGATCAGGCAAAGTCATTGTTCACATATCTAGTTGCAATTATCAGGCCAGTCTGTAACCCAATTGACTAATTTCTGCTTACAGCTTCATGCTTCCACTTGCCAAACAGGTCCTCTGCTGGTGTGCCAAAGCCTCTTCTGATTTCTCTAGCCTCCTCTCTGCATAGCCACATGTAGAAGCTCCATGTGTCCGAACCCACAGGCACTATTGGATTAGCCTGCACAACCCTGTCCCTGACCTGCTGCTTGTATATAAGTACAGTAAGTACAACAGGCAGAGTGGAGAGGCCGGTATGGAAGGGTGTTCCTTTAAAGAATAGTACAAGCTGTTCTGGGTTCAAGAAGCAGGTTTTTGGAGAACTCTAAGCAGAATCCCTGCAGACCAATTCTTTTAAAATGAGGCCAGTGCTGAGTCTCCAGCCGGAAGCATGAAGGACGCCTTCTAAGTGGTTAATTTCTGTCTTCCTTTCTGGGGCTTCTGATAGAAAATACATGAAACCTCTAACTGTGAACAAATAAGAATAGCTTTACTATTTAAAACAACAAGATGGCAATGCCACAGGGGTTTGGATACAGGCAGTATCATACTGGTACAAGAATAATAACTAAGCAACACTAAACTATTGAGTTCTCTTTTATCTTGCTGAAACCTCTCCACCTCTCCCTCTCTCCTCCCTCCCCTCTCTCTCCCTCTCCCTCCCCCCCTCTCTCCTTTCCATCTGCTGACTGTGCAGACTTCTTCCATAGTATATTGTTAGAGCATAAGACTTATTTAGACAAACCAAGTATCCCTTTGGAAAATACTTCATGCATTAGTTGGCACTGAAAGGTTTTTCACTCTCCTTTCTTCTCTCCTTCTCTGTTTGAGCATCTGATCTTTTCCCTGCTGCTCTTCTTGGCTCTTCCAAGCCTTGATCCTCCTGCAATCAATTTGCTGGATTAGTTCCCCTCTAGTGATGTTCTTCTTTAACCTTGCATTGAAAAATGACACTCCTGATCTCTTTGCACCCCAAAAGCTGCCTTTCTTCTCTATTATCTGCAGAGCGGAGAGAGCTGTGGGCTGAATGCTGCACAGAGACAAGCCTCACACTCCTCTCCCTTTACTTCTTGCTCACCCCCAAATCATCTTTATTTCTTGATGCTAAGAGACAAAAGACTCCCAGTTAAGCTTTTTTTTAAACCTATCCCTCCTCCATTGCTCTGAGATGGACCTCTTCTACTGCCCTTCTTGCACTCCCACACCCAGCCATCTTTTCTTTACACTCAGCTCCGCAGCTGACTTAAAAAAAAAAAAAACTAAACTCCTGAGGAGTTTTTCCTGGTCTCTCTGTCCCCTGGCATGACCCTTCTCTATTTGGTGATCCCAATGAGAGAGAGTTCAGTCAGTGGTTAATTCTTCCTTGAGGGAGTGGATGGACAGTTTTATTTTTAAAGAAGTTTGTGGAAAAAATGGACTCTGGGTGAAAAATGAATGGATCAAGGAGCAAATATAGTATGTCCATCTTTGCTCTTCTTGAACTCTCAATAGTTTTTGATATCATCAGCATGGTATCCTTGGACTTTGTAAGAGTCATGGTATCCTCCAGGAGTTAGGGATGGGGAGCACAGTTTTGTGCTGATTCACCTCCTTTCTCCAAAGCGAGTCCCAATGGGGATTGATAGGGAGAAAGGAATCCAGCCCACAGCCTCTGCTTTTTCTGATGCAGCAGGACTTGATGTTCTCTCCCCACACCCCCCAGGCCCTGCTTAACATCTATGTAAGATCACCAATATGCTATACAAAATCACCAATACCCATTTTTACTTCTCCACCTCCACCTTAGTCCTTGGTGCTCTGGTGGCCTTGGTGGGAACAACAGGCTTCAATTCAACTCAAGCAAGATGGAGTAACTTTGGGCATTTGGACTTTTCAGTGCCAAATATTTTCTGTTTGGTTTTCCTCAGATGGACCCAGTGCAAAATCTGGTGGTCTTCTTGGACTCACTCTTTGTGTGAACTTGATTTTTTTGGTTTGATCTACATAATGGCTCTGACAACCCTCAGCCATAAACACTCATTGGGCGACCTTAGGCAAGTCACTCTATCTCGGCCCAACCAACCTAAATTGGGCTTTGTTGTGGGAAAATGGAGGAAGAAATGTTATATAGCCCAACTTTAGTGCCTAACAGAGTGGCGCCAACTCTTAGTGGTCACATTGATAGATTTTCTTCATGACATGTCAAGCATTTGAAATCAGGAGACCCAGGTAGTTCAAATGAATATAGGTTTATTAGATGCTAATGTCTCTATAAGAATCAAAGCAAATTGGCAGTAGGTAAGAGTCAATAGAATTCAAGGTGGGCTGAACTTAGATCTCTTGTGGCTATGAAGGGACTCGAGAGTGATGATGTGTTTGACTTCTTCCCTTTGGCTCAGCCTAGTCACCTTCTAAACTATGCGTAACTTGGCCCTTCAAGTCTTCCATCAGTGCACCCATTGCCACTGCAACAGAGTCTATTGGAGTTGAGCAGCTAATACATTCAAATAAATAAATAAATCCACCTTGCAAGTGGCTGACTTTTTTTTCTCTTTCATCACACCTGAACAAAAGATGGGATACTAATTAAGTTTCTCATACAAACTGCTACAGTATGCTTTCCACATTATCTCACTTCTGTTTTCATCCCAAATCATCTATCAGTTTTAATTTCAATCCCATCCACTCTGTTGGAGGCTCTTCCTTTATTCCTCTTCATGTACTTCCAAAACTACATTTTATTTCTATCAGGACTGTTTACTCTGTTTAAATCTCAACCATCCCTTTCTTTCTTCAACTATATTTTACATCTTTTCTCTATATGCATTATATGTAACTTTTCTCTCATCCACTTTTTTGGCAGAATTCTCTCTCTCTCTCTCTTTTTTTCATTTAGACCTCTGTCACTTCATTATTGTACTAAGCATCCTTTTTCATATTTCCCATTAGCACAATTATACATGTTTCTGTGACATTCTGGAACACAATTCTTTTCACTTTGCCACTCTAAGTAGCTTCCACATTCTCCCTTCTTATATCCTGTCATCATTACACTCTCCTTCAGTAACTCTCTCATCAATAATAACCAGGTGGATGGTTTTGAAAATTGTGTTAAAGGCCCCAGTAATACCCAAATATGTACTGTACATGGCCAGACCTCAAGTTGGGTGCTGATTATAAATTACACTTTTGTAGCATGGTTTGGTAGGGCCTTAACCTCTTCCCCTTTAGACCTGGGGTTGCAAAATCAATTAGACAACTCTGCAGGTAAACAGATGAAAAAGATAGTAGGGGGTCCCTCTGTACATAATACTGATTTTACACAAATTAACCTGAGCTTCTTGAACAGAGAGTTGTCTTCTCCATAATGATCTGAAATGACATCATAAAGGAAAAGGCCATGACCTACACTCTTATGGTCCCAGACTGCAGGACAATTATCTTAAGTTACAGGAAGGCAAATTCAGATTGCATGCTTGGATAAACTGCCTAATGGTAAGAACAGTGTGACAGTGGAACCAATTATTCCGAAAAGTAGACAGCTTCCCTTCACTGCCTATCAGATTCTGATAACCATTTGACAGAAATTCTGCACTGAACAAAGGGCGGATCTTGATAGCCTAAATAACCACTTTCTACTCTATAAATCCAACCTATACAATCTAGGCTCTTAGATTTTTCTCCCTAGTCATATCCATTCCAAAGAGAGGAAGCAAGGCAATCCACACATATTACATGGATTCCATACAAAGAAGCATAGAAAAGGTATAAAACATGATAAGAATGTTTTTTCAGCTGAAAGAAATCTGTTTTAAGGAATATTTAGGACAGTAGTTAATTCAGTCCTCTACTAAGATGTGCTATAAGTAGAATGTTTTACATTACTCCTTATTTTTGAGGAGAGTTTAGGATGGCTATTTAAAGAGAAGGAAATAATGGAAAAGTTATAATTATAGCTGAGCTTCATGAAAAAAAACACATTCCAGTAAAGGATTTAGAACTTCACAAATATGAAACTGCTTCAACCATAAGGCGTAGAGAAATAATGGCTTTGGTTTCCTGTCCTCTTCTAAGCCAGCCGTTACTTTAATCATATTTTAGGGCATGGATGTATTTATTTTATTACATACTGCATTTTTATCTTACAATGAATCATGCAAAAGATTAATCTGAAGGCTTACTAGTGGGGAAGGGGCTGGAATCTTTCACTGAAATCTCAGTATTGGTTTGTTGTGCTTGGAATGACAATGTTAGGGGGGAAAAGATTAAAGTTTTGACCTTAGTATGCGAGATAAAGCAGGAAATATCTGGTTTATTTCAGAACTCCACCCCAAAACTTGGTTTTGTTTTTTAAAGTGTACCATCTAAAACTCTCTAATTGAATAGTTGCCACAAACTGTCATAGACAGTAAAACTGTCCCTTTGAGATTCAGCTATTGTGTTTTGTGTCAAGTCCTATCCAAATGCACGTTCCCATTTCTTGTGGTTTAGCTTTGGTCTATAGCATTTTTATACTAGGTTTTCCACCATTTCCATCAAGAGTCAATGTGATGCAGTGGTCATTGCCTAAATTAGAACCAGACACACATAAGTTCCTGTTGTCTTGAAGACCCAGTCTCCTTAGGTAAAGGTAAAGGTTCCCCCGCATATGCGTGCTAGTCATTTCTGACTCTAGGGGCCGGTGCTCATCTCCGTTTAAAAGCCGCTTGTCCGAGGACGTCTCCATGGTCATGTGGCCGGCATGACTAGACGCCAAAGATGCACGGAATGCTGTTACCTTCCCACTGTAGTGGTCCCTATTTTTCTACTTGCATTTTTACATGCTTTCAAACTGCTAGGTTGGCAGAAGCTGGGATGAGTAACAGGCGCTCACTCTGTTACGCGGCACTCGGGATTCGACCCGCCAAACTGCCGATCTTCTGATCGACAAGCTCAGCGTCCTAACCCACTGAGCCACCGCGTCCCTTGGCTGTATCAAATGTTCAACCCTAAGTGATTAGAATTTCTGGAGGGGAAGTTAAACTTAACTCACTGAGCAATTCCTTCTATTGCTATTCTGTTATATTGCCACCACTCCACAGAATGTGCTTCAATAGGGAATATGTTCTATTTTCTTCATAAGGAAGCTTTTAGAAACAGTTGGGAAGGGGAGGAGAATATCAAAGGGAAACAAGCAGTCTCAGAGATGAGGCTTATTGAGATGGTGAAGGTATAAGTGGGATGCCTACCGGATCACAAATGTAGCTGATAGCACTAATATATTTTCAAGCAAAGAAAACAATAATGGACAAACTAGGTAACGTGCAGAATTCATGCCACCCCCTCAATTTCCAATGCTTTATTTATTTATCGAATTATAAAGATGACTTAATAGTAATCTGCACAAAATTTATTCTAATGCTGGAGGTTTTCAAAAACAAAGATTGGACAATCATTTGTCTGAGATGGTATGAAGGCTCCTGCCTCGGGCAGTGGGTTGGACTAGACGGCCTTCAAGATCCTTTCCAACCCTATGATTCTATGAAAGAGAGTTCAGTTCACATGGATATGGCTAAGTGGAATGAGTTTGCCCATTTTTTAAAAAAGAGATGAGAGAAATACAAGATTTTCTCAACCTTTACATAGTTTTGCAAGTTTGTTCTATATTATCTTACAAATAAAGGAATAAAAAAATGGAATGATGCTATACATGTTTCATGGAGATTGCCCTTAAGAATTAAATTGGAGTGCCCATACAGTAAAAGCCATGAAATTATTCTGTATTTTTCAAAAGCAGACTTCAGTATAGATGTTAATAGTTTCCAGTGGCATTACGTGGAACAGAATAGTGATGGAGCTAATTGAAGGCTTCAGAAAATAGCCTCAGCAAATTTGCAAGCTGAAAAGCAATGTTATTGCATCTTATGAACAGTTGTCATGTCAACTGTCAGAATTATTAAAGGAGAATTTGATCAGTTTGAGTTTAAACCTTTTCTTTCTTTTCATATGCCAAATGCACAATTCCCATGTATCGATAACCAATTTCTACTTCCAGCTTTTATTTTAGTCTTTTAATATTTCCTTGGGGGAATAGTTATGGATCTTTTTTGAAAACAAAGCTATATCTACACAGATGGAGAAGGAAGGTTTCACTAATGCATTTATATGGAAATTGCAATTGAATTGAAAGAAAACATCTTCCAGTATTGATTTCTATGGTTGGCATTGTGCTGTGGCTCATGGGATAAGATCATATACATGAGAAAATAGGATGTTAATATATGTAAGCAGGAATCTCTAATGTTTGTGGCACATGAGTTAGTATTTTAACTTCCAGAATTATGTTTCCCCCTTAATTCAGTTAAATTTAGCACATCTCAAGGCTTTAAGATGAAAGGATTATTCAAACATTCTGTTTTTGTGTGTTGTTGCACTGCTTCAGTTACATGTCCTGGGCATACACACACTCAAGAGCTAACAGGCCGACATAAATTCTACTTGGCCCTTTCATTTTATGTTCAAAGACTCTGAGCACTCAACATATGTGATCTATGTACCAAGGTGATACCCTAACAGAGACAAATTATGGTCAGGCATCTGAAAGTCATCATTTCAATACACACGTACACATTTTGAAAGGAAACCTACAAGGGGATCAAACACAGAGCTTAAGCCACATCTGTTTAGGTTTAAAATACATTGTCTGAAAGTTCAAAGTTGTTTCTTTGTGTCTTAGAAAAACCCCTCAAACTCTCCTACTCAGCTGCTTTTTATCTTACATTCTTCACTAGTATCAAAGAAATTTTTTAATGACCATCCTGTGCTATTTTAAAAACTTGAACTAGATAGATATATAGATAAATAGATATACATGTACACACATCAAAGTTTCATCAAGGTTTTGGCTTTCTCAGCCTTGGGACATAGAAATTAATTTGGAGAGAGAACCTAGGAAGTCACAGTGGGATCTCAGTTATCTACTGTATGTTGTTATGCTATACATTAAAAGTCCAATCAACCAAGGAGTACTTCTATGCAACTAAAATTTCAAAACATGTGGTGCATGGAGGCAGCATTGAATATACCATATCCCAGGTCTTAATTTATCATTGAAAATTCACTGCTCTACTGGACCACAAAATAAAAAAAAATGAGTAAAGGTGTTTAATCCTACCTCTGCTTGGCCAGCTTGATGTGCTCAATTTCATTTTTGCAGACGATAGTTGGGCAATAGTCCCATCTGTATCTAGAAACTGTGTGTGTTGCCTGACCAACTATAGCATGATTCACATTAACTTCATCTGGAGGTAGTCAAATTTATTAGGTTTTCTAGAGATGAGAAATTAGTAATTGCTTTCTTCTCAATGTCCTTATAATCAAACTGGTTTTCCCCGTAGTGATGTATAGCTATGAGAGTTGGACCATAAGGGAGGCTGAGCACTGAAGAATTGACGCTTTCAAATTGCGATGTTAGAGAAGACTCTTGAGAGTCCCTTGGACCGTAAGAAGATCAAATCAGTCAATACTAAAGGAAATCAACCCTGATTGTTCTTTGGAAGGACAGATACCGAAACTGAAACTCAAATACTTTGGCCACCAAATGAGAACAGAGGACTCATTGGAAAAGGTCTTGATATTGGGAAAGATTGAAGGCAACAGAGAAGGGGACAGCAGAGGATGAGATGGTTAGATAGTGTCATCAGTGCAGTGAGCATGGGTTTAGAAGGACTCTAGGAAACAGTAGAGGATGGGTGGGTGGGTGTGCTGTGGTCTATGGGGTCACGGGGAGTTGGGCATGACTTAGCAACTGAGCCACAACAACGTCATTGTTATCATTGGCAATATATGTTTTATGATAACAAAGTGCAAGTATCATAGCATTTTAATATATAGTACACTTACATGCAAACTCCCAATAAAGGGCAGAACCTTATACTGCAGAACTTCCTCCAATCACTTTAGGTATTCTGCCAAAGTCCTGCTGAGAGTGCAGACTGAGTAATTTGCTTCTAGTAGGTCCATTTCAGGACAAATGCTAGAACAGGATAGTTTAGCAAGAAACATTTCAGGCTCTGAGCAAAATCAAGATGGAAACAACAAACAATACCATGGAAAGACCCAACTTAGATGCTCTATAGAGATTTATTGTTAAAGTGTCCCACTATATGAATCTGATTCAGATATAAGGATGTCAGTAAAAATCAATCTCCGCAAAGTTACAAGTAATGCTGACCAAGTATCACAATGAGTTGAACTGAGGTCAGTAAATTAATAGCCAATACCCTGGCTCCACTAGTTCTTCTCTGCTGCTTATACCAATTTGCCCTCCCCAATTTGGATGATGGATAAGCTTTAACTGAGGTTGCTGAGGTTTTGGAATAAATGACAACCCTCAAGTCTGCTCAATTGGTTTGTAATTCATGTTTGAAAATAGAGGAGGAAAATTTTAAGGCATCCCAGATATAACTGTTGGTTCAGCAAATATTAAGACGTTCACATTTAACTGTTTTGTGCCTCTAAAGGAATATGAAAACTTGACTTCATTTGCTATAAATTCAAGCTTTACTTCTCCTTCTCAACTTTCCTCTCCTTTGCCATCTTCCTGGCCACTGAATTTAATTTTAATTTAAAATTTAATTATTATTATTTAATTATTTTCAGGATTCTGAGTAGGGGCAATGGGATAAATTGTCCTAGGGCTCATATATGCAGATAGCATCATTCAAAGTAATGTTCACTATTTGAAATTTGTGAAGAAATCCATATTTTTCATTCCAGGCAAATATAGTGTTATGAATAATTTTCATTTTCTTCACCAGACATGTCAAACTTGCGACATCATGTGACGTCGTGCAACTTATCAGGATGATTTTGCCATTGCCAGCAATGGGGTGGGCGTGGCTTCTGGATGACACATCCGGAACAGTTTGACACCCCTGTTCTAGACCATTGATCGTAATGGAGAAAAAAGAATGGAGAAAAATATTTATAAATAAAGGATGAAGCGGCAGGGGGCTCAAATGAACGTATACTCCCTTGAGATTATTGTAAGATTAAATGTCCTAATCCATACCCTTACTACCAATACACTTGGAATTCAATGCAATACACTTGGAATACTGCATCCAGTTTTGGTCACCGCAACACAAAAAAGATGTTAAGACTCTGGAAAGAGTGCAGAGAAGAGCAACTAAGATGATTAAAGGCCTGGAGATGAAGACATATGAGGAACGATTGCAGGAATTGGGTATGTCTAGTCTAGTGAAAAGAAGGACTGGGACAGATATGATAGCAGTTGTCCAGTATTTAAGGGGCTGTCACAAAGATGAGGGGGTCAATTTATTTTCCAAAGCAGCAGAAGGCAAGACAGGAACCAATGGATGGAAACTAATCAAGAAGAGAAGCAACCTAGAATTTACCTAATGGTGAGAAAATGAACCAGTGGAATGTCTTGCCTTCAGAAAATGTGGGTGCCCCATCACTGGAGGCTTTCAAGGAAAGACTGGACAGCCCCTTATCTGAAATGGTATAGACTCTCCTGCTTGCATAGCGACTAGATGACCTCCAATTCTTTATTTTATGTTCTAATTCTCAGACAATATTGTCCCTCTTTGCTGCTTTGCTAATTTTGCTATTCTGTCCTTGAGAATTATTGGTGTAAATATGTTTAGTTTCCAAGTAAGCAAGTACTGTTGCTTACTAATTTAGATTTTTTTAAAAAAAAACTTTCCTAATACTGTCATCTAAGGCAGAGGAATTCATATGCATGTTTATTTTCCGGTGGAAACTATGC
Organism: Vipera berus; assembly: GCF_964194415.1. Classification (NCBI taxonomy): domain Eukaryota; kingdom Metazoa; phylum Chordata; class Lepidosauria; order Squamata; family Viperidae; genus Vipera; species Vipera berus. The sequence goes on from NC_138203.1 coordinate 249,305,216, forward strand.
CTTCCAAAGGTGGTCTTTTTTTTTCCAAAAGGCAACTGGATTTCCTTGGTTTTTTTTCTTTTTCTTATGCTGCAAAGAATATAAATCCTTCTGTTTCCCTCCAGTCGCTCAGAACGGAAGACACTTTTTGGAGGAGAAGTGAAACATTTTCACTTTCTTTGAATGAAGAAAGACAAACCAATGTAGAAAGAAAGGGTCTGGATACAGCCCAGCTGCACAGCTGCTGAGAAGAAAGGGCCGCCTTGATTAATTAAAAATCCTCATGGAATTTCCACAACACAATATCCAGAATTTCAATCAGCTCTTCCATTGGCTAGGACTCAAGGGTAGGCAACATTGGCTCTTTTATGACTTGTGGACTTCAACTCCCAGAATTCCTGAGTCAGCCATGCTGACTCAGGAATTCTGGGAGTTGAAGTCCACAAATAATAAAAGAGCCAAGGTTGCCTACCTTTGGTAGATCTGTCAGCAGCAGTGAAGCTTGGAGATGCTCAGTAGCATGTATTTCAGGGTAGCAGCAGCAGCCATAAATTTAAAAATAAAAAATAAAATAAATGTTGGTGGGCTGCACAAGGTTCCTTGGCATGCTGTGCAGGCCTGGGCTGACGTATGACAGAGGATTAAGAGAATAGCAGTGAGACACTGTCTACAAGTACTACCTGTAACAGGACAGTCTGTTTGCCTGTTAGGATATGCATGCACATTAGAAAACCAAGGATGGAGTCCCAGCATCTTTTGTAATGTCTCACTTCATAGGTAGTGGAGGAGTATCCCATACTTTGAATTATCTTGATCTATGCAGATCAGCTCCTATTCAGCTACTGCTTCTCAGATCTGTTCTTTCTCATTTGTTAACTACAAATTCAATGCCTGCTGTTAATCTGACCAAGCAACATGACAATATCATCTGGCATCATGCGGTCTAAGGCAGACTTCTCAACCTGGGTTTAAGCTACAGTTTCCAGCAGCCCTGACAGGAAATGCAGGGCTTTTTTTCTTATAGAACGCTCAGAACGGAGTTCCGGCACCTTTTTTGGATGGAACCTTGTAGGGTAGGCAAGGCGGGTTGTATGACATGTGTGAGTTCCGGCACCTTTTTCTTTTACAAAAAAAGCACTGAGGAAATGTATCTTAAAATATATGGAGAGCAGGTGAGAGAAGTGAGTAAGGAGTGGAAAGGCTGCGGTTCCTTCTCATTTTCCACCCATAAAAATTATTCAGTGAAATTTCTGACTCCATTCTCTCTCTCTCTTTCTCTCTCTCTCTCTCTCTCTCTCTCTCGCAATCTTCTCAACTTTCCCTCCCACACTCTTCCTTAATAGGCAACACATTTGTTAAAAATTAATTCCTCTATTCTCTTCATACGTGTATCCTTTTCTTTGTAAATTATCCCTTCTTTCCCTCACATTTTATACACACACACACAAACACATAGAGAGAGATGGGGGAAATTTCAAAAAGAATTGGAGAGTTGGGAAAAATTGCAATTGTCTTTGTTGGGACGGATTGCAGCAGTGAAAATGAATGTCCTGCCTAAATTTTTATTTTTATTTCAAATGATACCGATTCTTAAGAAAGATTCTAATTTGGAGGAATGGCAGCGAGGTATCAATAAATTTGTGTGGGCAGGGAAAAAGCCACGAGTTAAACTTAAGATTATGCAGGATACTCGTGAGAGAGGTGGGCTTAAAATGCCCAATTTTAAATTATATTATGAAGCTGCTGCATTAGTAGGAATAAGTGATTGGATTAATTTGACACAAGAGAGATTATTAAATCTTGAGGGCCATGATTTGTTGTTTGGCTGGCATGCATATTTGTTGTATGATAAGAAGGTAGACAATGTGTTTAGAGTGCATATTTTAAGACAGGCATTGCTGAGAGTTTGGAAGAAGTATAGACATAAGTTAGATTGCAAGATACCACTGTGGGCAATTCCAAAACACGCAATAGAAAATATACATGCTGGTTTCAAACATGATGTGACTACGTACAAGGAGATCCTAAGTTTGGAAAGAAATGTCTGGTGTTTGAAATCATATAGCCTCTTGCGAGAAGAGAAGGTTGTTCAAAATTGGTTTCAATATACTCAGTTACGGGCCAGGTGGAAAGAAGATCAGAAAAATGGTTTTACAATGACTGATGAAAATTTGATAAAGCAAATTAGAAATCAGGGACCAGCACATATTAAGCGGATATATCTTGCGTTGATAGAGATTGATTCAGAAACAGAACTTGTTAAGGATTGTATGATAAAATGGGCCCAAAACATCCAGGAAGTTATCACAATGGACACGTGGGAAAAGATTTGGGTGAGGAACGTAAAATTTACACAAGCTCAAAATCTAAGAGAGAATTTTTACAAAATGTTTTATAGATGGCATTTAGATCCTAAAAAGCTTGCAAGTATGTATCCGAATTATCAGCCTAAATGTTGGAGGTGCGGGGACGAAGACGCAACATATTTTCACATATGGTGGACTTGTAAAAAGGTTAAGGCTTTTTGGATAAAAGTCTGGTGGAACATGCAGAAGATTTTTAAACAGAGGATAAAGTTTTGTCCGCAACTTTTTTTGTTGGGAATAATTACAGATGCTACAGTTGTGGACACTAAGTTGATGTTGAATTTTATTACAGCAGCAAGACTTTTGATAGGTCAGTATTGGAAGAAAGAGGAACTGCCGACCATAGAAGAGTGGACTTTAAAGGTTTCCGACCTGGCAGAGATGGCGAAGATTTCGGCCTATTTGAAAGATCACTCGCAAGAACGCTATATTATGGAATGGAGAAAATGGATTGAGTTTATCCAGAACAAGTATAGGGTTAAGAAGTTTCATGTAGCATTTGAATAAGTCTTCTTTCTTTTTTTCTTTTTTTCTTTTAGTTTCTTTATATATATTTAATATTACTAAGGTTTGTTTTATCCTATATAAGCTAGAGAGTGATGGATTTTAGAGTTTATAGTTGTTAGTATATGGTTGTTCATGATTGTTTTTTTTTATATATACCTTGTATTTAGCTCTGGGAAGTAGGGGGGGGAGGGGGGGAGGGGGAGAGGTAGGGGGGAGGGAGAAGGGAGGGGGAGGGGGGGTTTTAAAGAAAAATTGTATGTTAAAACTTTTCAATAAAAAAAAAAAAACAAAAACACATAGAGAGAGAGAGAGAGATGCATATACAGGGAGTCCTTGATTTATGACTATTCATTTCGTGATTTTTCAAAGTTACAATGGTGCTGGAAAAAATAACTTATTACTAGTCCTTACACTTACAACTGTCACAATGTCTCCATAGTCACATGGTGAAAATTCAGGCACTTAACAATCACCAAGTAATTATAACAGTTGCAGAGTCCTGGGGTCACATGATTGCCATTTGCAACCTCTGCAGCTGGCTTCTGACAAGCAAAGTCAGTGGCGACTCAGTAGCATGTAGACTGTAGGAAAAGAGGTTGTAAAATCAAGTGCCACTTACTGAAGGAGTACCTCGCTTAGCAAGAGAGTTTCTAGCCTCAATTGTGGTCATAAGTCGAAAACTACCTGTATATCTAGATCTAGCCAGTTTGAAAAATTATGATATAGTATAGTATAGTACAGTAGAATACAATACAATACAATACGATACGATACGATACGATACGATACGATACGATACAATACGATACGATACAATACAATACAATACAATACAATACAATACAATATAATATAATATAATATAATATAATATAATATATCTTCTTCTTCTTGTGTCATATCTGTTATCGGACATTGGCGATCATGTTGCTGATTCTATTTTTATCAGCAGCGACACAAAAAAGTACCGCTGAGTTTTGTCCAAACCAGTCCCTCAGATTTTGAAGCCATTGTTATGACTCAGGGCCAGCCGGGGGGTCCGGCAGCCGGTTCAGATGTATCGGATGACTCAGATGAGGGGGAGGAGGAGGGTGTGGAAGACGAACTGGCTGATGATGGCTTGGAGGCTTTGCAGAGCCCTCAGCCGGGGACCTCTTCTCAGCTGCGTGAGCCCGATAGTGCGGAGGATGATGACCCACAGCTGGCCCTGTTCAAGGACGCCCGACGCAGGAGGCAGTCGAGCAGGAACAAACAAAGAAAGGCTGTGGGACTCCTCGGGAGGAGGCACAGGGAGACCACGCCCTGAACTCTAAATAAAAGGAGTGTTTGGGGAGGGGCTGGTTGCTGAAAGCAACCCTTCCGCTTGAGGATTCAAGTTCCTGTGTTTTTGTTTCTTGTTCTGTTAATTGACTATTAAATCTTGGCAAACGCTTTTCAGCCTTGGACGCTCTCCAGTCTCTTCTGTTTGAATAGGGGTTTGCCTTACTACAAGGCCGGAAGAGGGCTGGTTCAGAACAGCCATGATGTTCTTCTTCTGCCTGGACCTCGTTTGCCTTCAATCTTTCCCTGGAGGATTAAATGGAGTATGCCGTATTTTTCTGGGTGTTGCATCACATGTCCAAAATATTCTAACTTTCATTTTTTAATTGTTTTGATGATTTCCCTTGGCTTTCCCAAGCAGCTTATCACCTCCTCATTTCTGATCTTGTCAACCCAGCTTATATGTAACAGTCGCCTGTAAATCCACATTTCAAATGCTTCTAGTCTCTTCAGGTGGCCTTCCATCAGAGATCAACTCTCTACTCCATAGAGGAGGATAGAAAAAATATAACATCTGACAAGCCTGATTTTCAATCTTAGGTTTATGTCGTGACTGCAGAAGACCTTTTTCATTTTGAAGAATGCTGTTTGAGCTTTCTCTGTCCTTGTCTTTACTTCAATGGTCATGTCCCAGCTTTCATGTAAATTAGAACCGAGGTGCATGATCCTTTCAACTTTTTCTAATGGTATTCCTTCTGAATTTATTGGTGATAAATTAATGGGTTTTTCGCTGACGACCATGATCTTGGTTTTCGAGGTGTTAAGCTTCAAGCCATATTTTTCAGATATTTCTGTGACTCTGTTGATGAAGAGCTGAAAGTCTTCAGGATTACTGGCAAGCAGAACTGTATCATCAGCATATCTTAAATTGTTGATCCAAACACTGTTTACTTTGATGCCAGCATCAATGTTCTCCACTGCCTCGTTGAAGATTGACTTGGAGTAGATATTGAACAACAGTGGAGACAAAATACATCCCTGTCTGACCGCTTTTCATACTTCTGCATCAGCTGAGTATTTTTGGCCTAGTCTCACATTTGCTACCTCATGCCAATATAGATACTTTATGATTTGGATGTCTTTGTCTTCTAGTCCCACTTGTTTCAGGATTTCTAATAGTTTGTTGTGTCTTATTTTATCAAATGCTTTTTCAAAATCAATGAAGCACATGTAAACACTATGACTGACAACGCTGTACAAGAACTTGAATGCTGAATAGTGCATCTCGTGTACCAAGATTGTTTCTGAAACCAAATTGTGTATTACCTAGATGCTCCTCAGTTTTGTTGTATATTCTTGTGTGAATTATTCTCAGAAATATTTTCAGGGCACAACTCATTAAGCTTATTGTTCTGTATTCGGTACACTTCTTTGCATTTATTTTTTAGGGTTGAGTCAAAGATTGATTTTAGTCAATCATTTGATATCTTTCCTGTTTCATATATTCAACTGAAGAGCTGCAGTAAAAAAATTCTTCCCATTCTCTTCCAGCAATGGGATTAAAATTTCTAGTGGGATATCATCAGGTCCTGTGGCTTTTCTTGTTTTTGCTATTTTTATTGCATGTTTAACCTCCTCCATAGTGATGTATGGTCCAGTTGTTACACTTCCCGCAACTATATCATCTCTAGTGTCCTCAAAAAGTTCTTCAATATATTCCTTCCATCTTTTTACTTTTTCGTCCTGATCTAAGATAATTTCCCCCTCTTTGTCAACTAAGTTGTTGGTTTTCTTTTTGTAGAGGCCTGCTGCTTCTTTCACTTTTTTGTGTAAATTGAAATTATCATGCATACGTTCTGTCTCTTCTATTTCCTTGCATCTTTTTGCAAACCACTTTTCTTTTGCCCATCGAATTTTTCTTCTTTGTTTTCTGCAATTCATTGTATTTTTCTTTGTTTTTTATTTTTATAAGTTCTTATTTCATCCATGAGATGAATAATATAATATAATATAATATAATATAATATAATATAATATAATATAATATAATATAATATAATATAATATAATATAATATAATATAATATAATAATATAATATAATATAATAATATAATATAATATAATATAATATAATATAATATAATATAATATAATATAATATAATATAATATAATATAATATAATATAATATAATATAATATAATATAATATAATATAATATAATATAATATAATATAATATAATATAATATAATATAATATAATATAATATAATCAGATTGGTCTAGTGGTTAAGGCACCAGGTAGGAAACTGGAAGACCATGAGCTCTAGTCCTGCCTTAGGCATGAAAACTGGTGGGTGACTTTGGATCAGTCATTTTCTTTCAGCCCAACATATTTGACATGGTTGTTGCTGTGTGGAAAATAAGAAAAGAAAGGAATATTAGGTATGTCTGCCACCCTGAATTGTTCAATCAATCAATCAATCAATCAATTAATCAATAACTTTCACTTCTGGCTATTTCCCAGGAAAATTCATTTCTCATATTCTCTAACTCTTCATATCTGCTAGAAGTCCAGGAGAGTTATGGCCCTCTAGATCTCAAGCTGGATGCTGTTCCATAGGCAAGGACCATGACAGAGATGGAATGATGGCTTAGTCTTATATTATTTAATAGGGGAGACCTGGAGTGCACTGGATACAGTGAATGGACAGAGATCTTCAGAGATAGGAAATTCTGCAACTAACCAGACCCTATTTCATTCAGGGTTTAAAGATAGCCTTGAAACAAAATTAAAGTAGGGCATGACTTGTTCTCATTGTTCCTTCTCCACTTTCCATTGCTGTCAGCATGACATATCCCATTGCCTACCTATGCCCCCATCTTTCTAAGACATTCTTTTTCTTCCCTCCAAAGATTGCAGGAATCTGAAGGAAGAATGCTGAAGGTCGGCAAATTAAGAGAATTTGACATAAAGCATCTGGAAGAATGGCCATCTTACCTTTTGCAAGTAGAAAACTATCTGAGAGCAAATCAGATCACGGAGGAAGGTCTGAAGGCCGCAACGTTGCTTTGCGTGTGCGGCCCAGCAACCTTTGACCTGGCAGAGAATCTTTTCACGGCGACGCCCATCGAAGCAGTCTCATACACAGATCTTAAGAAGAAGCTAACCAGGCACTTCCAGCCTAAGATGTCTGAGATGGCTTGGAGATTCAAATTTGACCGAAGAGTGCAGCTACCCGGGGAGACAGCTTCACAGTTCATTGTGGGCCTAAGAAAGGTCACATGCCTTTGCAAGAACTCAAACTTAGAAGAACAACTAAGAGACCAGCTCGTCTGTGGCCTTCAGGACAGAACGCTTCAGCAGAGACTGTTTGCTAGACCCAACTTAACGTTTTCCGAGGCACAGGACAAGGTGATGGCCGACAAAGCCACGGGGGCTCAATGCAGACAGTTCAGCCTACCAAACCTTCAAAAGTCAAAGAATCAGTCCATTTTGAGGTTGCCAAATGTGCCGGAGAATCGTCAGAGGAAGAAGAACCCAAAATCAACAGATTTCAAAGGCAATCCAATGAGCAACACTGCAACAACCACCAGCGAGAAGACGGTTATAAGGCAGTTCTCTTACTAAGATGTAAGGGGTGCAGAGGCAACCATCTTCATGCCAATTGCAGATTTTGTTCGGCCACGTGTAGAGCTTGTGGAAAAACAGGCCACATCACGGTGGTTTGCAGAGCCCACCAGAGACACCGGCCACCCAAACACCAGTCGGAAGAACCGACTAGGAGAGGTACTGGGGCCCAGGGTCCAGTTAGTGTGGGATTCTTCAGAAGCCGTATAAGCGTATTCCGCACCGGGGCTCGATGCCCCCTCAAACCCAAACTTAAGCTCTTGGTAGAGCTACAAGGAGTTCCATGTAAGATGGAATTGGACTCCGGCTCTGCAGTCTCAATCATTTCGCAAGACACATTTGACTTTGTGTGTAGGCGCAGTAACAATTGGGCTAAACTAAGACCCTCAGATATCATTTTATCGGATTTTCAAAATGCTCACATTAAAGTTAAGGGTGAAGCCACGTTATTGGTAAAATTTAAAGGGTTTTGGGGGCACCTGGATGTAATAGTAGTAGGGGGCCAAAGAACGAGTCTTATTGGACTTGATTGGTTTGATGCCTTAGGTATTCAGATTACTGGCATAAACCGGACACAAACTGCAGACCTCATGTCAGTGTGCGAAGAATACACTAATATTTTTGATTCAACCCTAGGGACATACACAGGCCCACCTATTCTTTTAAGTTAGATCCTAACATTGTTCCAATTAGGGTTAAACCTCGCAGGGTCCCCTTTGCCTTAAAACACAAAATTAATTCCAAAATCGATAAGCTTGTAGAACAGGGCGTGTTACAGCCTGTTGATGGGGGGGGTAGTGGGAAACTCCTATTGTCACCCCACTGAAGGCCAAATGGGAAGTTCGCATTTGTGCTGATTATAAATGCACATTAAATAAGGCCCTCAAGCAACACACTTACCCGGTCCCAGTGGTCAACCATATTTTAGCCTCCTTGCAAGGGGGAATCATTTTTGCTAAACTTGATTTAGCACAGGCCTATCAGCAATTGCCGGTTGATGAGGCCACAGCCACGGCTCAAACGATCGTGACTCACAGAGGGGTGTTCAAAGTTAAATGCTTACAGTTTGGAGTCAGTGTTGCACCGGGTATTTTCCAAGGGATTATGGAACGTACACTTAAGGGCATCCAGGGCGTCTGCTCTTATTTTGATGATGTTCTTATTGCAGGGGAATCCCCAGAAGTGTTGGCCAGTAGGCTCAAGGCTGTTTTGCAGAGGCTTTGCAAAGCTGGACTCAAATTTAAAAAGAACAAGTGTAGTATTGGGGTTTCATCAACAGAATTCTTGGGGTTCCAAATTGATGCTAACGGCATTCACCCCGCTGATTCTAAAGTGAAGGCCATTAAGATGGTTCCTAGGCCCAATTCAAAAGGAGAGCTTCAAGCATTTTTGGGTCTCCTAAATTTTTATCATACATTCCTACCGCATAAGGCAGCAATAGCAGAGCCCCTCCACAGGCTACTTGACAAAAAAGCTCCTTGGAAATGGACTAATTTACATGAAAAAAGTTTCCAGGACTTGAAAGCACTACTGTCTGAAAAATCCACTGTAACTCATTACATAGAGTATAAACCTATATGTCTTGCATGTGATCCATCTCCCTGTGGGGTGGGGGCAGTCTTAAGCCACATAGAGAAAAATGGGAAACAGGTTCCTATTACATTTTAATCAAGGACCTTGTCCTCTGCTGAGTGCAATTATGCCCAGATTGACAAAGAGGCCCTGGCCATAGTTGCTGGAATTAAAAAAAATCATGATTACTTATATGGCAGGGATTTCACTGTCTACACTGACCACAAACCTCTGTTGGGACTGTTCACAACAGACAAACAAACTCCCCACATACTATCTCCAAGGATGTTGAGATGGTCTATTTTTCTGTCTGCATACAATTTTAAACTAATTCACAAACCAGGGAAGGAAATGGGCTGTGCTGATGGCCTCAGCAGACTATCACTGCCACTAATGGATCCAGATCCAGCTCCTGCTGCTAGAATACTGTCCATGCAGGACATACCGTATATACTTGAGTATAAGCCGACTCGAGTATAAGCCGAGACCCCCAATTTCACCCCCAAAAACTGGGAAAAGTTGTTGACTCGAGTATAAGCCGATCCGCCGTTCTGCAAGCCTCAGCCGCCGGCGGAGGCTGGATCCGCGCTCTGCAAGCCTCCGCCACCGGCGGAGGCTGGATCCGCGCTCTGCAAGCCTCTGCCGCCAGCAGAGGCTCGATCCGCCATTTTGCAAGCCTGAATACACAGGAATACCCTGTGTGGCCGCGGCTCTCGGGGAAGCCCTGGCTGTCCGCTTCCTCGCTCCACGCTGCCATTCGGGGCCCGCGCGTTCCCCGGGCAAATCGCGGCGCCCAGCAGGCGAGGAAACACGCCCACTCCAGTCGCCCCCCCTTCCCTCAGGAGACGTGAAGCAAGTGACCGCCCGGAGCTTACCGAGGACTTGCGCGCGGCCGAGGCTTCGGTGCTTCCAGGATCGCGCGCACCTCTCCCAAGCCGCCGCCGTCCGGAGACCTGCCGAAGTTTGGGGAGGTTTGGGGAGGTGCGCGCGCACCTCCCCAAACCTCCCCAAACGTCGGCAGGTCTCCGTTCCTCCGCGCAGACCTGCCGACATTTGGGGAGGTTTGGGCGCCTCCCCAAACCTCCCCAAACGTCGGCAGGTCTGCGCGGAGGAACAGAGACCTGGGGAGGTTTGGGGAGGTGCCCAAACCTCCCCAAACGTCGGCAGGAGGAACAGAGACCTGCCGACGTTTGGGGAGGTTTGGGGAGGCACCCAAACCTCCCCAAACGTCAGCAGGTCTGCGCGGAGGAACGGAGACCTGGGGAGGTTTGGGGAGGCGCCCAAACCTCCCCAAACGTCGGCAGGAGGAACGGAGACCTGCCGACGTTTGGGGAGGTTTGGGGAGGCGCCCAAACCTCCCCAAACGTCGGCAGGAGGAACGGAGACCTGCCGACGTTTGGGGAGGTTTGGGGAGGCGCCCAAACCTCCCCAAACGTCGGCAGGTCTCCGTTCCTCCGCGCCCTGCCTGCCTGCTTCTTTCTGCTGCGGAAAGAAGCAGGCAGGCAGGGCGCGGAGGAACGGAGACCTGCCGACGTTTGGGGAGGTTTGGGGAGGTGCGCGCGCACCTCCCCAAACCTCCCCAAACTTCGGCAGGTCTCGGACGGCGGTGGCTTGGGAGAGGTGCGCGCGATCCCGGAAGCACCAAAGCCTCGGCCGCGCACAAGTCCTCGGTAAGTTTTTTTTGTTGACTGGAGTATAAGCCGAAGTGGAATTTTTCAGCCCAAAAAGTGGGCTGAAAAATTCGGCTTATACTCAAGTATATACGGTACCTGAGTTTCCCCTCCATGCATGGGACATTGCTGCTGAAACTGCCACAGATAAAATACTTAGTAGAGTGTTGTCATGGGTATACACGGGCTGGTTGGAAAAAAGTCCAGGCTCTGAATTTCAAAGTTTTTTTTGTCAGGAGACATGAGTTGTCTGCACATAAAGGGTGCATTTTATGGGGGGGGCAGAGTCATAATTCCCACTTCCCTAAGACACAGGGTTTTACACACATTACATGAAGGCCATCCAGGCATTGTCAGAATGAAAGATTTAGCTAGAAGCTACCTTTGATGGCCTGGCCTTGATAAGGCCATTGAGAGTCAAGTCCATGGTTGTTATACATGCCAGCAATCTAGACCTGAAATGCCACAGACCCCAGTTCACAGGTGGGAGGAAATGCACACTCCCTGGTCTAGGGTTCACATAGACTACGCTGGGCCTTTTCAAGGGCAAATCTTCCTGATAGTAGTGGATAGCCACTCAAAATGGCTGGAAGTAGTTCCAGTTCTTAACATGACTACTGCTAGGACCATCCAGGTGCTGAGAAAACTCTTTGCAACACATGGGTTGCCTGATGTCTTAGTTTCTGACAATGGGGCCCAATTCACTGCTTGCTCAAAGCCTCTGAGGGGGCTGCACATGGGCGATTGGGTTTGGGCCAGGAACTATGGTCAAGGGAATTTATGGGTTCCTGGTCAAATAACCAAGGCATCCAGACCCCTATCTTATGAAGTGGGGTTGGAGGGAGGGCGAGTTGTCAGAAGACACATTGATCAACTCAGGAAAAGGTTTCCAGAACAGCCACTAAGTGAGGACTCCATCATAAGTCCCTCCCAAGGTCCTCAAACTTGCACCCAAGCCAGCCCTCACTTGGACCACCAGAGTTTTTCCTTCTCAGTGGAGATGGAATCTGAGGAAGAACTGGGTAGCACGGGAGTGCAACATGGAACCCCTGATGAAGCAAGCCAGCCAAACTTCAGCAACCGCTGTGCCGAACATACTGACTCTGGGGTGGGCCAACCTTGCCAGCCAGAGCGTTTCGATTCCCCTTGACACAGGAGCACAAAGGGACATGAGTCTACCCAGCCCACTGGGTAAGCTGGTAGACCACAAAGTGATGGGAACTCCAAGACGTTCCTCTAGGCCACACAAGCCTCCTGCATACCTCACAGATTACATTGTAAAATAAAGTGTTGTATAGTGTTGTAAAAACCTGTTACCACTAACTACAGAAACCTGTGCATTGTGAAACTGCCATTACTGCAATGTAAGCCTGTTGATTAATAATAATAATAATAATAATAATAATAATAATAATAATAATAATAATAATAATAATAATAATAATAATAATAATAATAATAAGAAGAAGAAGAAGAAGAAGAAGAAGAAGAAGAAGAAGAAGAAGAAGAAGAAGAAGAAGAAGAAGAAGAAGAAGAAGAAGAAGAAGAAGAAGAAGAAGAAGAAGAAGAAGAAGAAGAAGAAGTTGGAAGAGACCTTGGAGGTCATCTAGTCTAACCCCCTGCTCAGGCAGGAAACCCTATACCATTTCAGACAAGTTGCTGGCCAGTCTCTTCTTAAAAACTTCCAGTGTTGGAGCATTCACTACTTCTGGAGGCAGGTTGTTCCACTGGTTAGTTGTTCTAACTGTCAGGAAGTTTCTCCTTAGTTCTAGGTTGCTTCTCTCATTGACTAGTTTGCATCCATTGCTTCTTGTCCTGCTTTTAGGTGCTTTGGAGAATAGCTTGACTCCCTCTTCTTTGTGGCAGCCCCTGAGATATTGGAACACTGCTATCATGTCACCCCTAGTCCTTCTCTTCATTAAAGTACACATACCCAATTCCAGCAACCGTTCCCTATATGTTAGATGTTGTTTAATCTCATTGTAGCCACAGTGAATTTATTATTTATTATTTTTATTATTATCACTACAATTGTATGTGAGTAGATAAATAAGTCTTGACAGCTGCCAAGACTAATCGCGGTTGTCATAGTCTGATCTAAGAGGGGAGGGGTGTTATGTACTGGGCTTGTGGTGATAAACCACATGCATTGCTGTAACAGCTAACAGCTCTCCAGTAACCCAGACTAGCTGTCTCCTGTCCTGCAATTGGCTAGCCCCAGGCGGCAAGAGTGGGGTCAAACCTATTGGCTGCCGCCTAGGGGCTAGACTATATATTGTGGCTGATTGCAGCCAAGTTTCAGTACAGTTCTAGCAAGAATAAAGTATGAGTTATCCTGTACTCAGCCTCATGTTGTCATTCCTATTGCTAAGCACATTGATTTGTGCTTAGATTGTAAGCTGTCCTGAGTCTTCGGAGAAGGGCGGGATATAAATGGGATTAAAATAAAAAAAATAAAATAAAATTCCTGCACCCAAGAGCTCACGACTTAACAGAAAGTTTCATACAATTGAAGATATTTTCATATTCATATTCTGATTTCCCATCAAATCAGAGCAGATTGCTTAAAATATAGACTGAACAAAATATTTAAAGAACCATAGAGTTCAAATTGAATATTTAAGCTGTGCCCTACAATTGGATCGCTGCAGGAATCCAGATGAAGTTGTAATTCATGTCTTTTCTTTATGGTCAAACTACATATCCCCAGACCAAAAGAACGGAGAATTTTGTTGTTACATTGTAAATCACCATACAAATTTATGCTATTAATTGAATATACTGTATCACCACTGTCTTCATCATCTTCCATATCATAAAAATGTAGGCCATTAATTTTAGCAAATCATTATGCATGCATATGTACACATACAAATGTACATTGCAAGAAATATTGAAGAAGCAGTTTAATTTTAGGTTTTCACTGTGTCCATATGGGAGAAAAATATCTCATACTTCAGGAAACATATGGAAGCAAGGATTAAATCTGTTCTAGCCTATTTAATTTATAGATCAAGTATCCTTTGGGGATGCAATAAATTCATATCCTTTCTTGAGAGCTAATGCTTGTTGGGGGAACTTACATCCACAGATAGGTGTATGAATATCTATTGAACTGCCATCTGTGTCGCAATAAATGAGCATACTGAAGATAAAGATAATTTTATTTTTCTTGCAACCTTATCTCTGGGGATAATTTTTGAGGAAAACTCCGTGTTAGCATAGAGAGTGCCAAATTAAAAAAAAAATCCAATTTTAATCCTGTAATTTTATTTTTGTGCATGGTATGTCTGAAGATTAGAGAAGTTCATAAATAGAGCTAAAGGGATGGATTAGAAGGTTTAGAAGGCAAAACTGATGCCAAAGGACTAAAGAAAACCACTGAAAATACATAAAGATAGACCTAAGAAAATTAGTATGTACAGTTTAAAGTTTCTTTCCAACATTACAAGCCACATGTAGCCATCCGTGTTTATCTAAGCATCAGTCTTATTCACAAGTGGTCAGCCACAGTATAATTTGAGTCTGTGCATGCTGGTGTTTTGCATAGCTGCCACTAGATTTATGCTTTTGAATAATATCTTGTCTATCCCAGAAAGTTGTTCCTATCATTCCATAAATCATGAAGGTAATGCTATAGACATAGGCTGGAAAAGAAAGAAATATATAGTGTTGGAGAAAAATCTTCATCAGGGTCCAGTCTAAGCTGGGAATAAACAAAATGGAGACTGCTTTAGAAAGAATGTTCTTGTTTATTTAGTTGCCAGAAACTTCAGTGAGAGCAGCATGTTTCCTGGGTGGCTGACCACATGGAGCTGAGAGTGGTGGGTTTTTATACCTTCTTGGGCTTTTGTGTTTGGAGTTGTTCCTGTGGCATGAACTTTGACCTGAGGTTCACTGTGCCCTTCTGGTAGTCTAATGTTAGTGGGTTAATCCTATTATGTCCTAAAGGTCATGTCCTGCTTCCCTGGATCTGTGGCTGACGGCTATGTCCTGTGTTGGATTTTTTGGGTGAGGAGTTTGTTGGTTCTAGGTATCTTTGTCTTTTTAATCCCATCAACTCTAAGCTGCCTGGCTCCGTTCTTTCTGAAAGGATTATCAAATCTGCATTTCTACATAGCTGGTTTCTGCTTGGGGCAGAGACACTTGGGGCGGGGTAATTTCTGCCTAAGATTTTCTATTATTCCTTTGGGGAAAGATATTCTCCTTTTTTTAATATCCCCAAAATATTTCTTTCTCTGGGGGAGGGGGTGCTGCCTTCCTACAATAGAAAGGAAAATGTGTAATATTGAAAAAGGTACAGCCTGTAGGCTAGTTACAGTTCCATTTCCTGCAGTGTATACATTTCTAATATCACCATTCTTTCCAAATTACTATTTTCCATTCCAGCAATAGTATGTAACCAGAAGGTGGCAGCATTATATTCAAAATAAATAAATTCAGAGCAGGCTAAGAAGGGTAACAGCTGTCAACAGAACATTTAATCTTAATATTGACAAATTAGACATCAATTGCTCAATTATCAGCCTAGTCAGAATTAGCACAGCAATTCTGTCTTTTAGCTACAGCATATCGTTGTTTTAATGCTTATTATGTAGTGTTGGAATTAATCAAATCTGCATGCTCATCAACTCATTAATTTGACATAGTGGAGCTGAGCGTAGACCAACAGCATTTAAAGAAATAGAATCTGTATATTTTACAATGAATTCAAAAGAAGGAAGATTTTTTCCTTACTATTGCTCTCTGAAGAAATCAAATGTTTTATAAAAGTTTGAAAATACAGTACTTTAAGAATAAGATTACTTGAATATAGACAAGATCCTGAAAACTTGTGAATTATTTAATTTGTTCTGGAATTGGAATGTCCTGGACTGCATTTGAAACATCTTTTGGAAAACGTAGAATTACTAAAAAAGTAACATTTATATTAATAGGTTTGATGATGCAGTTTAGCTGAGTTTATGTCTGTGTATTATTATTTATTTATTTACCATATGTTATATGATGCATAGATTAGCAATGTATATTAACATTTCACCTAGATTAAAGGTAAAGGTAAAGGTTCCCCCGCACACGCGTGCTAGTCGTTTCTGACTCTAGGGGCCGGTGCTCATCTCCGTTTCAAAGCCGAAGAGCCAGCGCTTGTCCGAGGACATCTCCGTGGTCATGTGGCCGGCATGACTAGACGCCAAAGGCGCACGGAACGCTGTTACCTTCCCACCGGAGTGGTCCCTATTTTTCTACTTGCATTTTTACGTGCTTTCGAACTGCTAGGTTGGCAGAAGCCAACCTAGATTAGTAGAACCCAATAAAATATAAATGTTAAAAAGATTTATGTTCAAATATCAATGTCTAGGCCATCTAACCACTGAAGCACGGCACTGTCTAAATTTAAAAAATCAGACACTGGATCAGTATATGCCCTCAGTTTGCAGAAGGTCACAGTGTGATCTACAGTTTGACACCCAGTCTGTGTATGTATGAGAAGAAAGACTGAAAGTGATTATAATTGTTCTTTTTTTTAACTTTCTACAGGAAGGGAATATAGCTATGTGCATCTTAATTCCAATTCTGTGTTTGCTGAAGAAAAAGGCTAATGCTATCTTAGATAACTTTATCTGTGTTCTAAGTCTAACTTTAGATAGGTTCATGTCAATTTCATAATCTTATATATGTTCAATTGTAGCTATTCTTTGCTGTGCTTTTGCTTAAGGAGCTTGCTACTTTGTTCCCCAATTCAAACCTTATTTTCTGCTAATTCTCACAACCGCAATTACAACTCAGATTAAATAAAAAGGTCTATGAAAGACTTAAACAAAATTCTTGCAGATTTGAAAGGCTGGGATAAAGCAGGAATGGATAAAAAGTTGTACTCCAGATGATGAATTCCTAACTCAATAAATCTTATGCAGACGTATACTTGTGGAAGACTGTGTGTCACCCTTATCTCTGATAAGGAATTCATTTTCACCTTTCTTGTTACCTTGATCCAGATTTTAGGATTTCACATGCCAAATAACAGGGCTCTGTCTACAATATAAACCAGGAACTGCTCAAATACTCTATAAATTCCATTAGCTTTCTCCTCACCTCATTCCAACTGCCTATCCACTTTATATCAATAGATAGACTGCAGGGTGAAAGATAAATTGTAAAATCTTTTGTTCCAAAGCCTATTTTTAAAATCATTATAATAACAGAAAAAGGGGGAAAAAGAAGAAAAAAGAAACAAAGCACAAAGTTATACAGTATACATTATAAGGAATATATAATAGGAGCTATAGTACTTAGAATGGATTATTGTGGGCTAACTCTGCTCATTGCCAGCAGTTCGATCCTGGCAGGGCTTAAGGTTAACTCAGCCTTCCACCCTTCTGAGGTTGATAAAATGAGGACCCAGATTGTTGGAGGCAATATGCTGACTGATTAAACCACTTAGAGTACGGGTATCAAACTTGATCGTGTCATGTGACGTATTGTAACATTTTTGCCTTTGCGGAGCTGGGGTGGGCGTGGTCTCCATGTGATGCATCCAGCCCGTGGGCCACCAGTTTGATACTCATGGCTTAGAGAATGCTGAAAAGCATTATGAAGCAGTATATAAATCTAAGTGCTATTGCTATAATAAGTGCTTAAAAATAAGTGAATAAATGAAACAGAAAAAAATAAAAATAAGATAGAATATAATATATCATTACAATAATAAACAGTTACAATTAATTTTTAATACAAGCATTATTCACAAGTGTGTGTGTGTGGTTGTGTACATAAATAGTAATTTCTAATACATTCAATATGACACTATTATTTTTTTAACCTACTGTGATTAACTTTCCGAGTGCCCTATTTAATTAGAGTTCTACTGTTCTTAAATGCTGTCCATCCACTCAAATGTGCTATAAATGTATATTCCAAAGATGCTCAAATCCAAAAATTAACATCAATTGTTAGCTTCCATTATTAAATACTCGACAGTAAGTAAGTTTTATGACATAGTTCCAGATTCAGAAAAACAAAAGCTCATTCATTAATTGGTAATTTGCATTTTTGGTAAAGATATTCTTGGTATCAAATAATTTCATAAACATTTTCTAAACAAAGAGTTTATTTTCTGAAAATATTTTGCAGATATTTGAACAGGAATTCCTCTCAGAATATAAATTAATCTGGGAATAAAATTCAATTTGACCACATCCATCTTTCCCCAAAGGATAAGGTTTAATGATTTTCATCTAGCCATATCTGAAGAAACCTCTTTTTATATTTAATTTATATTACATGTTACTACTGTATTATAGGTTTTAGTGTGTGTGTGTGTGTGTGTGTGTGTGTGTGTGTGTGTGTGTGTACACACACATACACACACACACATAGTTCTCAATGTCTATTGAGATTCTCAATCATCCAAGTCATAGTTATCCCAAAGGTACATTTTCACAAGGTAACTGGAATTAGTTTTTTTTTTCTTTTAAAGACATTTCACTTCTCATCCAAGAAGTTTCTTCAGCTCTGACTGGATTGTGAGGAATGGAAGAATTTATACTCCTCGCAGATAGCTGGTCATTTGCACTCTTTTAGGGAGTCATTGAGGCCTCTTGGAGATTTATCTGTATCCTCAGGGTCATCTGAGTAGGGCAAATGGGTGTGGAGCTTTCTTAAAAATGCTGAAAGAACTGTGTTGTAGACTGGAGATAGATGATGTCGTATCCTTTCCCCTCTGGTACTGGATCCAGATGAGACCATGGTTTCCTATTATGTAACTTTCCTCTTCACTTGCACTCCAGCAACTAACACTGTCACGGTAGTGAAGAAATGACTGGTACAGGACAGCACTTTATGTGACAGAACCAACCTCAGCCCAGACCACATATGTGCCATGCTGGACCTATGCCTGACCACTACCTATTTTAAATACAATGATGGTTTCTACAGACAGAAACATGGCTGCCCCATGGGTTCATCTGTGGCCCCCATTGTGGCCAATCTCTACATGTAATAGGTAGAAACCAAAGCCATAAACTTTTTCACAGGAACTCTATCCACTCACTGGAATAGGTATGTGGTCAATACTTTGGTCATGATCAAACCATAAGAAATGGAAGCGTTCACCAAACACATCAACTCTGTGGACACATACATCAAATTCACACAGGAAGATGGTTAAGGAAAATTTATTTATTTATTTATTTGGATTTATATACCGCCCCTCTCTGAAGGGACTCGGGGCGGTGTACAGGGCAATTAAAACACTATAAATAACTCATAATGTATAAAAATTAAAATAGAATTAAATCAAATAGCCCTAAACAATAAACACATTCTAAAATTTAATTTTTTTTAAAAAAAATAAAATCTAAAATCCCAGTCCCTCAGTCCAGGCCGGCAAGTTCAAATAGCCAAGTCTTCAGGTCGCGGTGAAACGAGCGAAGGTCGGGAGCCATAGTCTGGCCTTCCTGGACTGTGCAGTACACATTAAGGAAGCCTTAATATTGAAGTTTACAGAAAACCTACACACCTGGATCAATATTTACATTTTGATTCTCACCACCCATGACTCTCTAAAAGAATGCAAATGACCAGCTGTCTGCAAGGTGTATACTGTAAATCCTGCCATTCCCCACCATCCAGTCAGCGCTGAAGAAACCTCTTGGATGAGAAGTGAAATGTCTTCAAAGAGAAACAAGAAAGTCCAGTTGCTTCGTGAACAAGCACCTTTGGGATAGGTAGTTCTCAACTTACAACAATTTGTTTAGTGACCATTCAAAGTTATAATGGCACTGGAAAAAAGTGACTTATGACACATTTTCACACTTACAACTACTGCAGCATTCCCATGGTCACATGATCAAAATTTGGGCCCTGGACAAATGGGATGCATTTATGACAGCTGCCCTGACCCGGAATCATGTGATCATCATTTGTAACCTTCCCAGCCAGCTTTCAACAAGCAAAATCAATGGGGCAATCCAGATTTGCTTAATGACAGCATAATTCACTTAACAACTACAGTGATTTGCTTAACAACTGTGGCAAAAAGATCATAAAATGAGGCAAAACTCATTTAACAACTGCCTTGTTTAGCAACAAAAATGTTGGCCTCAGTTGTGGCCAGATATTGAGGACCAGCTGTGCTTAAACATTTAATGGATTCATTACAAGTACAGAACTGGTATTTCTTAAATGGATGACTAGTCAATTCTCCACCTATTGGCAACAATTCCAATTTGGACCAATTAATAGAATATCCTGCTATTTCACTAAAAGCATGTACAGTATCATTTAAATCAACACTGGAACAGTAGAAGTATTAGAATTAAACAGAACATAATCTGCAAATAAAACCAGCATATATTCAACTATTTACTACAATTCATTTGAGAGTATGTGATGATTATTATTTTTTTGCCCCATCACAAACAGCTTAAGAATATATATATAGCTTGCTCAATAGTAGTAACTGTGAGAGGGATCTTGGAGTCCTAGTGGACAATCACTTAAATATGAGCCAGCAGTGTGCTGCAGCTCCCAAAAAAGCCAACACGTGAAGTGTTAATACCACTTTACAATGACTTGGTAAGGCAATACTCCATCCAGTTTTGGTTACCACAACCTAAAAAAGAAGTTGAGACTCTAGAAAGAGTACACAGAAGAGCAACAAAGATGATTAGGGGACTGAAAGCTAAAACATATAAAGAACCGTTGCTGGAATTGGGTATGTCTAGTTTAATGAAGACAAGGACAAGGAGGGACATGATAGCAGTGTTCCAATATCTCAGGGGTTGCCACAAAGTAGAGGGAGTCAACAGTGGTGGGATCCATCCAGTTGACCCCAGTTTGTCAGAACAAGTAGCTATTTTTTTGTTGCCCAGGCCCAGAATAAACTTCTAGAAGTGGCATCCATACAGAGAACTGGTTGTTCACATATTTGAATCCCACCACTGGGAGTCAAGCTATTCTCCAAAGCACCTGAAGGCAGGACAAGAAGCAATGGATGCAAACTAATCAAAGAGAGAAGCAACCTAGAACTAAGGAGAAATTTTCTGACAGTTAGAACAATTAACCAGTGGAAGAACCTGCCTCCAGAAGCTGTGAATGCACCAACGCTGGAAGTTTTTAAGAAGAGACTGGACAGCCGTTTGTCTGAAATGGTATAGGGTTTCCTGACTGATCAGGGAGTTGGACTAGAAGACCTCCAAGGTCCCTTCCAACTTTATTGTTGTTGTTATTATATTTAGAATACACACAACAAACTGAGAAGTGGCAGGCATGAATTGATGATAACAATATCAGTTAAATCCTAATTCCAATAATTCATGAGAAGCTCTTCCCTTCATCACTGATTTACTCACTGCCATTTTTTCTGAACAGCCACTACCTTTTGAACTATAGGTAGTCCTTGACTTACAACCGTTTGTTTAGTGAGTGTTCAGAGTTACAATGGTACTGGAAAAGGTGATTTATTACTGGTTTTTGCTTTATGACTGTTGCAGCATCCCCAGAGTTATGTGATCAAAATCCAGGCGCTTGGCAACTGGCATGGATTTTTGACTGTTGCAATGTCCCGGGATCATGCGATCACCATTTGTAACCTTCCCAGCTGGCTTAAGACAAGCAAAGTCAGTGAGGGAAGTCAGATTCATTTAACAACCACATCATTCATTTAACAACTGCAGTGATTTGCTCAACAACTGTGGCAAACAATCTCTTAAACAGGGCACAATGCATTTAACAATGGTCTTTGTGCTCAATTGTGGTTGTAGGTCAAGGACTACCTGTACATTCTCCCACTATCACCACCAAAAAAACCCAACTTCATCAAGTTCTTCTGAATATTCAGAGTTAGTGCAAAGCTGAGCAGATGAAGAGGAAGATAGGTGAAAATGTCAATAGGCCAAATTTATCCTTCCTTGATGTAAGATAAGCTAGCAATCTATTACTCTACAGCTATTTCACACTTCACCTCTTATCACCATCCAATAACATGGACAAGATAAAGAAATGGAGAGAGTTGGAGTCTAAAATATTTGAACCACAGTATTTTAACCAGCTTGACATGTAGGAAGAATATTTTGTAGGAAGAACATCCTCAACGTTAATGTTGTAAGTAGAGAAAGTGACCTCTACTGTGACTTCATTCAGCCATCCACAACAAGACGGTGGAAGTGGTTGAGCTACTTATGGTTCTTTCCTTTTTTAAAAAAAACTTCCACAATGGAAACAGATGAATATGTAGAATCTCTTTGGAATTAGTGTTCCTGGGAATACTCTCTCTTTCTCTCTCTCTCTCTTTCTCTCTCTCTCTCTCTCTCTCTCTCTCTCCCCTTAACTAAGTAACCTGAGATCAAATGGTCTGTCTATAGATTTTGCTTAATACTAGAAAAACAGTGCTTGCTGTGATCTTGCAAGTCATGCTTGGACAACCACCTTTCATGCTCCAAATACATCAAGTTGCTACACTAAGTGAAGCTAAACAAATGAACTCAAGAAGATAAACAGGCTACAAGGATGCTGGGGTGGGAGGGCATAGAAGCTGAGGGGGATCTGATGCTTTGCTTTAACAGAGTTTCCTATAAAGGTTGTTTGTTGGAAACAGAAAGTATGCCATGCATGATCACATTTTAATGAGTTAAGCCTGACTCTGGAAAGTTACATAAGCAGAACATTTTATTTAATGCTGAACTTTTTCACTTTTTCCACTTCAGCTTCAGGCCTGAATTTTGCTCTGCTGTGGCAATGCAATTTTCAGTTTTCAAATTCTCCAGTTATTTGTCTTTTTGCGGTGTGAGTTAAGATGAAAACAGATGCTGTAATTTGTCTGCAAGTGCAATGTTTTGAATGCATGTTGGGTAGTGCTAATGCAAAAAAAAACAAAACTTGTTTGTATTAAATTCAGGTCCAGATGAATTAATTCAATCTCATTTTGAAATTAAAGCTCTGGTGTCACTTGCAACCTTTCTAAACTTTTATTGTAAACACCACCATTTTATCCCTGTATTAAAATACTGTTGTTGTTTTTTTACCCTAATACCTGATAAAATCAGAAAACAGTGCAGAAACTATTTTTCCCTCCTTTTGGAAAGCTCATTCAAAGTTTGAGATCTGTTCCCAAATATTTTCTAGGTATTTGTTCCTCCTGCACACTGAAGGTTATAATATTTAATTATAATATTTATAATAGTGCTTTACAGCCCTCTCTAAGCAGTTTACAGAGTCAGCAGATTGCCCCAATAATCTGTCTCCTCATTTTACTGACCTGCAAATGATGGAAGGCTGAGTCAATCTTGAGCCGATCAGGATCGAATTCCTGGCAGTGAGCAGTGAGTTAGCCTGCAATACTGCATTCTAACCACTGGGCCACTATGGCTATTTGGAAACAACTCATGCTTTTTACTATGCCTTTTTCCCATGCTTAAGTTTGAAGTTCCAAAAACTGGGCAGATTAAAAATAGATTTTTATACCCTAATCTTTATAAATAAATATAGCTTATATGGAAGTGAAATAGCATACATGATCCTCAAAGGCTAGCAGAAAAACCCACTATAGATTATATAGAGTGGTATGTAGGGGCTGTTGACACATGTGCCACACTTGCTTTGAATCCTACCTTCTGCTGGAGGACAGAATCAAACTCTTGCTTCATTTTTTATTTATTCATATTAATAGAAGACACTTTCTAGTTATCGGTGTTAGGAAAAAAATAATGTTTTGTTCCACCCCAAGTGGCATGGGCTATCATCCATTTCAAATGCATAAAATGTGGATATGAATTCGGTCAGAGAGTTTATAGACCTAGCTCAGGTTTGTCTCAGTGGAAGTGACTATAGAATGAGTAATACAAAATTCTACATCCAGACTTTTGAGCATCAGCAGCAAAAATGGTTGAGGAATTATGGAAGTTAATCTAAACGCATGTAAATGACGCCCTCAGTGGAAATGATCTCAGCAGAGTTTCAGAGATGGTTCTTACTTATCAGTTATTCTACTATCCTAAATACTACAGGGACCTTCCACATGAAAATCTACATGTGTTCTGTTACTTAATTTGTTATTTAATTTGCTCCCTATCTTATGTAACCAATTTCTTAAAACAAATTGGCTGAGCCACCTGTTCTCCGTGAAAAAGTTTAAAGAATCCACTCTCTGCTTTAAAAATCTTATATGAGTGGGAAGAGGAGAAGACTTAGGAGATTTCTTGAATCACAGAACATCCACAAATTATTTGATTCACTAAGCAGGAACAATATTGTTTCTTATAAAGAAACCCTTTACCATTAGTTCAATGGCTTCTTTAACTACTCTATGGGAAATGCAGCATATTATTATGAAAGCTTAGTTTAAACATGCATGCCTTGAAAATGTTGTACAAGTCACAGTGAGACCCTCAAGAATTATTAACTTGAAAGTTTAATGGCCCTTAAAGCTACAGTATA
Organism: Vipera berus; assembly: GCF_964194415.1. Taxonomy (NCBI): domain Eukaryota; kingdom Metazoa; phylum Chordata; class Lepidosauria; order Squamata; family Viperidae; genus Vipera; species Vipera berus. Next base: position 249,329,638 of record NC_138203.1, read on the forward strand.
TTTGAAATGCCACATTAATTTGTTTCTGGATATACTGTATCTTTATACTGCTCTGGTATAGAAAAGCTATAAAATCATATTTGTCTAGACTTTTTTTGTTGTTCTGTTCCTGGTAGAATATTAGCTCTTATTTTACTCCCTTAAATAGAGGATAAATAATGCTTTGAGCTACAAATTCAAATATGTACAAACAATTGTGCTGAAAAGAAATATTATAGTATCATATGTATATATTTATGCAATATTACAGCAGGACATAAGCAGTCATCAGGGGATAAAAGTCATCAGGTTGTAAAAAAAATACAGAATATTAGTAAAAGTGGAGGAGATCATATGTCACTTCATGTGTCACACATTAGTTATATTTTCAGGGTCTTCGAAAGGCAAGATCGTAAAGTGACGTCAAGTTGAAATATATATTGAGTAGTACAAATGGTGTTACAAGTCCCTGTTTCAGAATCTTTCTATGAACCAGATTGTGTTGCATATAGGTAATACCCTAATTACTGAAGGACCAATGGATGGAGCAAGATCAGACTTCAAATGTCAATATATACTCACTCTTACTTTGAAAGTTGAAGATAGGTATCCAAAGCCATCCATTCTGGGTGATGATGTTTATGGCTGCAGTTTACATTTATTAATTTATTAGCTTTATATGTAATTATCACTTTAGGAGCAGACGCTAGCATGTTTAATATTTACTCCTCTCATTTTTGCACAGCTTAGGGTGAAACTAATAGATTTGTTTATCAGCTTTTTTACAGAGCAACTCCTTCTCATATGAAGGAATCTAAACCTAAAAAACATATCCCATACAGTTCTACAGAGAGCCTACAGAGATACCACCTGTTGTTTCATCTACGTAGCATGGGTACACAATAGAAATTTCTTTGCTTACAGTCTAGTTTTATTGTTGTTGAGTGGTCATTTACAATGCTCCTTTACAATGATTAAGAAAGATACCTGAACATTATTCCCCCTTCTCTCATATTTTCACTACTGACATTTTTTTTGCTGAGCAAATACCAGATGTTATGGATTGTAACTGATATTTGCTGGCTCCACTCTTTTGCAAGAGAGAAATAAATCAAAGAAATCTTTTATTCCTCCTATCCTTCCAAGGTGCCTTCAACATCCAGGGTCATTAACTATTCTGTAAATGTCGTTGTTTAAGGACACTTTGCTAACTCTGGCACTGAAAAAATTAGAAATCTGAAGGATCTCTTTTGAGTATGTAAGGTTAAAATCTAAAAGTATGCAGAAGTACATCACCTATTTATGGGTGACATTTGCAGAACAGAGATATGCCATGCAATCTTTCTATTTCAAAACTTGTATACATGCAACATTCTGTTGTTCCTCTGAATTAGGATGTCACCAGAACAAGCTAAAATCAGAGGCAGGATATATTGTTATATCAGGAGGAAAAGTTGGCAGGCTCTGGAGAGAAAATATATTTTGCTTTATGGTTTCAAATAATCCCCCTCGTGAGGCTGTTCTTAAACACAAGCCTGTGTTCCAAAAGGATAGCCCTCTTCAGTGATTATGCCTCCTTTACATAGATAAACAAAGAGGATAAGATGGAAAGGCCAGATTTATTTTTAATTTTCCCTTCAGAAGCCACAACTTTAAAAGACCTTAATGACATTCCAGTCCAAAACTTACAGTGAGGCAGCAGGATGTTTCAGTAAATGGGGAAAAATGCCAATAAGTTTCTTTCTAAAACATTAAGTGGTTCTTTTAATCCTGTGTGAAAGACAAGAGAATTAGAGTTAATCTTTTAAGGCAAAAAGATATGACACTGGAAGATGAGCCCCTCAGGTTGGAAGGCGTAGGGAAGAGCAGAGGGCTAGTACTAGTAGCGTCAGAAAGAATGAAGCAAATGGGCCAAAGGCGAAAGGACGCTCAGCTGTGGATGTATCTGATGGTGAAAGGAAAGTCTGATGCTGTAAAGATTTTTTCTCCATAGGAACCTGGAATGTAAGATCCATGAATCAAGGAAAGCTGGACATGGTCAAACAAGAGATGACAAGACTGAACATCGACATCTTAGGAATCAGTGAACTAAAATGGACAGGAATGGGTGAATTTAATTCAGATGACCATCAGGTATACTACTGTGGGCAAGAATCCCTCAGAAGAAATGGAGTAGCCTTCATAGTCAATAAAAGAATAGGAAAAGCAATACTGGGATACAATCCCCCAAATGACAGAATGATCTCAGTTTGAATCCTAGGCAAACCATTCAATATCACAGTAGTCCAAGTCTATGCCCCAACCACCAGTGCTGAAGAGGATGAAATTGACCGGTTCTATGAAGCCCTACAGCACCTTATAGAACTAACACCAAAAAATGATGTCCTTATCATCATGGGGGATTGGAATGCTAAAGTAGGAAGCCAAAGGTTAACTGGAATAACAGGCAAGTTTGACCTTGGAGTATAAAATGAAGCAGGGCACAGGCTTGTAGAATTTTGTCAAGAGAATACGATGGTCATACAGTAGCAAACACTCTTTTCCAATAACCCAAGATACGGCCCTACACATGGACATCACCAGACGGTCAACACAGAAATCAGATTGACTATGTGCTCTGCAGCCAAAGATGGAGAAGCTCTATACAGTCAGTAAAAACAAGACCAGGAGCTGACTGTGGCCAGACCATGAGCTTCTCATTGCAAAGTTTAGGCTTAAACTGAAGAAAGTAGGGAAAGGCACTAGGCCACCCAGGTATGAATCAAATCATATCCCTGTTGAATTTACAGTAGAGGTGACAAATAGATTTAAGGAATTAGATCTGATAGAGTGTCTGAAGAACTATGGACAGAGGTTCGCAACATTGTACAAGAGGTAGCAACTAAAACCATCACCCCCCAAAAAAAAGAAATGCAAGAAAGCATTTGGAAGCTTTGGAAATAGCTGAGGAAAGGAGGGAAGCAAAAGGCAAGGGAGAAAAAGAAAGATACGCCCAATTGAATGCAGAATTCCAGAGAATAGCTAGAAGAGATAAGGATGCCTTCTTAAATGAACAGTGCAAAGAAATAGAAGAAAACAATAAAATAGGGAGGACAAGAGATTTCTTCAAGAAAATTGGAGAGATGAATGGAATGTTTCATGCAAAAATGGGCATGATGAAGGACCAAAATCACAGGGACCTAACAGAGGCAGAAGAGATTAAGAAGAGGTGGCAAAATTACACAGAAGAACTATACAAAAATGAGCTTAACGTCCCTGATAACCACGATGAGGTGGTCACTGACCTCGAGCCAGACATCCTAGAATGTGAAGGGAAGTGGGCCTTAGGAAAGCTGAGCAACAACAAAGCTAGTGGAGGTGACAGTATTCCAGCTGAGCTATTCAAAATCTTAAAAGACAATGCAGTAAAAGTGCTACACTCAATTTGCCAGCAAATTTGGAAAACTCAACAGTGGCCATAGGATTGGAAAAGATCAGTTTCCAATTCCAAAGAAAGGCAGTGCCAAAGAATGTTCAAACTATTGCACCATTGCACTCATTTCACATGCTAGTAAAGTCATGCTTAAAATCCTACAAGCTAGACTCCAGCAGTATGTGGATCCAGAACTACCAGAAGTACAGACAGGATTTCAAAGAGGCAGAGGAAGTAGAGATCAAATTGCCAACATACGCTGGATCATGGAGAAAGCTAGGGAGTTCCAGAAAAACATCTACTTCTGCTTCATTGACTATGCTAAAGCATTTGATTGTGCGGATCACAACAAACTTTGGCAAGTTCTTAAAGAGATGGGCGTACCAGACCATCTTATTTGTCTCTTGAGAAACCTATATGCAGGTCAAGAAGCAAAAGTGAGAACTGGACCCAGAACCACTAATTGGTTCAAAATTGGGAAAGGAGTCCGGCAAGGCTGTATACTGTTGCCCTGCCCATTTAACATATGTAGAGCACATCATGAGAAAGGCAGGGCTAGATGAATTAAAAGTTGGAATTAAGATTGCTGGGAGAAATATCAATAACCTAATATATGCAGATGATACCACTCTAATGGCAGAAAGTGAAGAAGAACTAAAGAGCCTAATGTTGCAGGTGAAGAAGGAGAGTGCAAAAGTTGGGTTGAAACTTAACATTAAGAAAACCAAGATCATGGCATCTGGCCCTCTCAATTCCTGGCAAATAGATGGGAAAGAAATAGAGATAGTGACAGATTTTATTTTCCTTGAGGGCAATAGAAGAAGGGGACAACAGAGAATGAGGTGGCTGGATGGAGTCACTGAAGCAGTAGGCGTGAGCTTAAATATTTATATTTATATTTATTAAATTTTTATACCGCCCTTCTCCCGAAGGACTCAGGGCGGTGTACAGGGCAATAAATATCAAAATACAAAGTACAAAAGTTAAAAAAGATTAAATAATTATGCCCGCTATAATACAATAGTTAAAAGCTATGTTAAAACCCAAACCCAAACCCCGAACCCATCAGACCAGGCTGGCTTGTTCAAATAAATAGGTTTTTAGATCACGTCGGAAGGAGCGAAGTTCGGGGGCCATCCAGAGCTCAACCGGCAAGCAGTTCCACAGGTCTGGCACGCCCACAGAGAACACCCTCCCCCTGGGGGCCACCAGTCAACATTCTCTGATTGGAGGCACCCTGAGGAGGCCCTCTCTGTGGGAGCGCACTGGACGGAGGGAGGTTGACGCCGGCAGCAGGTGCTGCCGTAGGTAATCTGGACCCATGCCATTTAGGGCTTTATAGGTCATCACCAGCACCTTGAATCTCACCCAGAGGGCAACTGGAAGCCAATGCAGCTCGCGGAGCAGAGGTGTAACATGGGAGTATCGGGAAACCCCCAACACAACTCGCACGGCTGCATTCTGCACCAGTTGAAGCCTCCAAGTGGTCCTCAAGGGCAGCCCCATGTAGAGAGCATTGCAGTAGTCCAAACGAGAGGTCACGAGCGCATGAGTGACTGTACGCAAGGCATCTGGTCCAGATAGGGCCGCAACTGGCGCACCAGGCGAACCTGGGCGAAGGCCAGGACTCCAGAAGATAGTAGAGGACAGGAAGTCCTGGAGGAATGTTGTCCATGGGGCCGCGATGGGTCGGACACGACTTCAAAGCTAACAACAGCAACATATCTCTTATTCTCATTCTTTCACCTTATATAAATTTACTTTACTTTATTTAAAGTAAATTTAATTTATTTTAAAGAGCCATAGCAGCACAGTGGTTAGAACAAAGTATTACAGGCTAACTCTGCCCACTGCCAGGAGTTCAAATCTGAGCAGCTCAAGGTTGACTCAGCCTTCTATCCTTCCAAGGTTGGTAAAATGAGAACTGATATTGTTGGGGGCCATATGCTGACATTGTAAACCGCTTAGAGAGTGCTGTAAAGCACTATGAAGCAGCATATAAGTCTAAGTGCTACTGCTACTTGCTTTTTCTGGTTTCCAGGATTCATTCTGGCTGGGTATAAGAGATGATTTCTGTAACTGTCTAGGTTTTCTTCATTCCCAGGATAAAATCTGGTTTTCTAATGGAAAAATAGCCACCAGGCAAGGTTTTATAGATGAATATTCTGTGAAATCTCCACAGTTTCTATGGTGTTGATTAAAACCACTGTGGCCCTTCACATGTTAAATAGAGAACTAAGCATTTGCAGTCCATTGTCTGAAGTATTCTTTAAGCAGCACATTTCATGTTTAGGCATAGTCACAAACACGTTCCTTTCTGATCATAGCAATAACATTTATGATGAGCCTTATACTATGTTGCTCACTTCAACAGTCTGCTTACTAACTACAGTTGGACAGCTTCAATTCTAGAACAACAAGCTTATTCAAACAAAGCATTTTGTGAGATGGATACTTATATAAATATGACAGACAAACAAACAAAATAATAATAATAAGGGATTAAGGATTCTGTTATGCATGAATAAATGCTGGTGGTTTATTTTTTCTACCTGGTTAATTAAATTATACTTGCTAAGGCAAGAAATGTGTGATTAATTTGTGAGTAGGAATGATCATAAAGTATGTAGAGTAGTGAAAAGAAGTCTTGAGCTGGGATTTGTGTACCTGAATATAATGGTATAGGGTTTCCTACTTGAGCAGAGGGTTGGACTAGAAGACCTCCAAGATCCCTTCCGACTCTATTATTATGTTATTCTGTTAATGGCGCTAATAGCGAACTATATTTTGGATGATACGACTCTAATGGCAGAAAGTGAAGAGGAACTAAAAAGCCTCTTGTTGCGGGTGAAGGAGAGTGCAAAAGTTGGCTTAAAACTTAACATTAAGAAAACCAAGATCATGGCATCCAGCCCTCTCAATTCCTGGCAAATAGATGGGGAAGAAATGGAGGTAGTGACAGATTTTATTTTCCTGGGCTTCAAGATCACTGCAGATGGGGACTGCAGCCAAGAAATGCTTGCTCCTGGGGAGGAAAGCAATGGCAAATCTAGACAGCACATTAAAAAGCAGAGACATCACCCTGCCAACAAAAGTGTGTATAGTCAAGGCTATGGTCTTCCCAGTTGCAATGTATGGCTGTGAAAGTTGGACCATAAGAAAGGCTGAGCATCAAAGAATTGAAGCCTTTGAACTATGGTGCTGGAGAAGACTCCTGCGAGTCCCTTGGACTGCAAGGTGATCAAACTGGTCAGTCCTAGAGGAGATCAACCCTGACTGCTCTTTAGAAGGCCAGATCCTGAAGTTGAAACTCAAATACTTTGGCCACCTAATGAGAAGGAAGGACTCACTTGAGAAGAGCCTAATGCTGGGAAAGATTGAGGGCAATAGAAGAAGGGGACGACAGAGAATGAGGTGGCTGAATGGAGTCACTGAAGCAGTAGGTGTGAGCTTAAATGGACTCCAGAAAGTGGTAGAGGACAGGAAGGCCTGGAGGAACATTGTCCATGGGGTTGCGATGGGTCATACATGAATTCGCAGCTAGCAACAACAAAATATTTTGGAATCTAGACTGAACAAATCTGCTATTTACATGTATTTTGATGTACAATTCGATGATGAATGGATGGATATTGTCTAGTGTCTGGTCATTTATTTGTATTCTTATATTGCCAACTGATGCCTATAAATAATAAAATGAAATTCAATGGTGAAAAAAGTAAGGCTCTACATTTAGGCAAGAAAAACCAAATGCACAGGTATAGTACAGGTGGTGCCTTGCTCAATAGTAGCAACTATGAGAGGGATCCTGGAATCCTAGTGGACAATCACTTAAATATGAGCCAGCAGTGTGCTGCAGTTGCCAAAAAAGCCAACCTACCTCCAGAAGCTGTGAATGCTCCAACACTGGAAGTTTTTCAGAAGAGAATGGACAGCCATTTGTCTGAAATGACATAGCGTTTCCTGCCTGAGAAGGAGGTTGGACTAGGTGACTTCCGAGGTTCCTTCCAAATTATATTGTTGTTGTTGTTGTTGTTGTTGTTGTTGTTGTTGTTGTTGTTGTTGTTATTATTATTATTATTATTATTATTATTATTATTATTATTATTATTATTATTATTATTATTATTATTATGTTCCATATCATTCTAGAGGAATATACCTAATGTGGTATTGAATCAGTGCTCCATCAATAGTAAGCTCCACTCCCCATCTTCTTTTCTTTATGTCATGGTATCTAATCTGAAAAACAGAAGAGTTGAAATATCCACATGCTTGAAAATCTGATTATTACTATTTCAGCCTTCTACACTCATGTTGATAATAACCTGTTGTTTGTGATCTTTATGTAACCAATCCAATCAAGCAATAACTGTCAGATCTTCTGCATGGACAAACAGATAAAAAATATCAGTGTGCTCAAATAAATGGCTTCCTTCTATATTCAGAGGAAATTATCCAGGTTCACACCTCTTGGTCTTTTTGAGACACAATCTTTCTTCCATCTCACAACTGCAATCCTTTTGCTGGGAAAGACAAAGATATTTGCTCTCAAAATGACTAG